>NW_010510900.1:28309-55985 GCF_000687285.1 Phaethon lepturus
TGCAAGGAGAACAAATCATGGACCAAAGCCATTCTCCAAGGTACTGTACAAACACTGGAAAGAAAGAGTACCCTGAGCCTAAAGAATGAATAGGAAACGTATGCCAAGAATGTTAAAGAAGATTCAATAACACTAATGTTCCTTAGACCTTTCCATGACGTTTTATAAATTAAGACTTTTAGCCAGTCTTGAATCAAAAGAGATATCAAGTGAAGATGAATCAAAGACTGGGCAAGGGGTGTTAACAGAAATGTGTATTTTACCTTCCAGAGAGGAGATTCTTCTTCTTACCACAGAACAAGATCAAACTTGTTTAATCACAGAGTATAAATGCTAGGCTAAAAAGCAGATCTAGTGTGCCTAGAAAGAGGGTGATAATTTAAGTATACTCAATTACTGTATTTGTAATAAAGTAGCTTTATTTCAGATGATAAAAGACAGATGGTGCCCCGAGGCACAGTTCCTCTAGACCTGAATCCATGCTCGTGCTCAGATTCAAACTTACAGGTGCAATAAGCCCCTTTCTTCTATGTAGTGTATGAAGTTTGGGCAAGAACTAGCCCCCCAGGCTGACCACTATTGCATTTTCTTACCATTTTGAAACACTCAGTATCAGGATTACTTTCTTTCTATTAAGTCTATAAGACCATAGTATTTACTTCTTTCATGCACTAGGTGTTTTGCTTCAGCTATTGTATTTAGTAATTAACCTTTACAGTAAACTTCTTCTAAAATCTATTCCTTACGGTACCTTGGATTTATTTTCTGGAACTGGTTCCCCAAACTCTAGTAGGTCCCAGCTCATGTCTGCAGTCAACCAGGGCTGCTTCCAGAAGAATTAATGTGCAGTGTTTTGTGAGCAGGACAGAGCAGTAGAAGAGCAAAGGTAAAGCACAGGCATTTACAATGACATACACGTTCATGGGAACCAAGTTTTTGGAAATACCTATAATATTTCTTCTTATGAATGTTCCAAAAATTAAAACCTTATTAATATATTCATTGTCTCCCACTTTCAGGAACAGTCACTATCACAGATACTTTCTTTAGAAGGTTTATATGTGACTGCACATTTCCAGGACAAAGCTTTTGGCCCCAGTTGTCCAGGCATCTGCACATGTGCATTGGTTACAAGCAGCTCAGTGGGACTACTCATATATAGGAAGTTATATTTACCTATTTATTTATGCAATTTTTTCACGTTTAAATTCTTTTACCTAGGACAGCTGGACTTACAACTCTGGTGTTCGGATGATGGGAAACTATTTCTTCCCAAAGAAATGCTACTGATAGATATTCCGCTTCCATTTTCTTGTGAGAGTAATATCTATTCTTCCTCAAACTTAAGTATCTTCTACATAATTGAGGTTAACTTAACAGAAGAGATTACGTTCTCTTGTTAAGTGGTGTAGAGCATGTATAAAGAAAACATAAATACAGAGAGAAAATAGTGTGTTGCTACCATTGTCGCCCATGGAAATTATTGCCTTTACCCCTTGTCCAGTTTTGGATTTAGTTTCTAATCCCTTTAACAGGCTTTCCCAAACCCTGTTTGGGAATAACTATTATTTAATATCTTCTTTGCCAGGAAGATTTTTCTGTCTGTGTCAGTGTCTCTCTATGTACATTATAATATGTATGTACATACACATAATATTATTATTCCCTTAGTAGCAATTAAGCAGCATAATCCACCTCAAAGATATTTACAACAATTTAAACTACTCTGAACCAAGGAGTTTAGAGGATTAGAGATTAGATTTAAGCAGTTACTGAGGGGATGAATTTTACCGTTCCTGTGCACTGCAGCACTGTTTGACTTTAAGGCCAGAGAATGGAGGGTTTGGAAGTGACTGAAGCACAGAAGGAAATGAATCAAAAGTTGAGTCAGGTTTAAAGCCCAGAATAGTTTGTTTGTTGAAGTCTTTTAACTTCCATGTTTAGAGGACAGTAGACAGCTGGCTCCTTGGACAAGTTTGACCAACTTCCTTGCAACCTCCCTCCCTTGGTGGTTTGAGGACAGTCAGTGAGCGTGTGTGCACTCTCGTACCATCTCCAGCACCCTGTGTGCCAGTGGGGTGAGCAGGCAGAACAGGTCTGGCTTACACTGAAAGCTCTGCTATCTTCAGTAACACAGGGCATGCTCTGGGACAGAGGGCATAAACTGGCACTGAAAGTTCAAGTAACCCTGCATTTATCAAAGGAAGAGGGTATCCAAAGATAACATTTGGCTATGCTGAAGAAGTAGAGCAGTGTTTGGTTTTTCTGATGCCTGCGTAGTGAATCAACACACCAGCATTGCTTCACGTTTAAGGGCATAGCCTGCCATGTATTTATATCAACACATTTATGCTTTTCACTCTCAGACTCCTCAGCTGAAATAGTGCTTGTCTGAAAGTGTCGTTGAAGTAAAATTCACCCAACATATTTATCTCTTGCACAATCTGTGGGGTCCTTTCCTCTAGTCTACCTTGTCAATGAAGCAAGAGTGAACCCTCTCTAAAGCTGCCCCTCTTCTGTATGTAACACCTGGGATATTTCCCGTTTCTCTCTCTCTCTCAGGCAGTGAGAAGCTAACACTAAAAAGTAAAAAATAGAAAAACATCATTGTTGCCACCTGGTGATCTAAATGTACCTCCCACATAATTCCCCAATAAATTCCTTCTATTACTCTCAGAGAGTTGGGGGGTTTTTACAAATTTATATAATTTGTGAGTAATATCTTATATGCAAAAAAAGCATCGATCTTCCTGCCACACCCCAGGTGTCAACTCGTATTATCCACTCCAGAAGAGAGCAGCAGAGTCAGAGTAGGCAATGGAGCTATCTGGAGGGAGTGGACTTTCCAAGCTGTCGGTCTCCCAGGTGTGACTTTGCCCAGCAGGTCAAGGGAAGCCATACTGGCAGCCCCGTGGAGCAGCCCCCAGCAGCGGTGCTCCCACTCCCTTCCCCACGCAGGGCTCTGGCAAGCTTGGGGGCAAGGAAGATGTACCCTCTGCACCGTCAATTTTGCTTTGCTAATGAGAACGTTAGGCAACTCCTTTCTGAAAATACATTTACCTCCCTTCCTAAGACATCTTTTCTAAAATAGCTGTGTCTGCTGCTTGCTAGAAAGAAGAGAGAAATAGCAAAATGCATGTGGAAGACATGGAGATGGAGAGGTCAAGTACAAGGAAACCCCAAAGCATGGGTGTCACTTTCTGGAGATCATCATGGATGGCACAAGCTCTCTGTAGTCTCCAAATGCTAAGAGGAAATGCTCATTACAATTTCTCCTTGTGACTGCGGCTATTTTGCCTAGGGACTCATTAATGGGAACGACCCATGTGCAAAACCTGTAAAAGTCCTAATTTGTGTGGTGTCTTTTCCTCTTAGAAAAGAAAGAAAAAAGAAAAAAATACCTTTAAGTGCCTGCAGCAGTGCCATAGGACAGTGAATTGCCACATTCACATGCCAGGAGGAGAAACAATCTTCTGGATATGGCAATGGATTTCATGTTTAAAGTGCTCAGAAGGTTATTGCTTTTAATGGGGAGTGGGGATGGAAATTAAAAAAATTATAATAAATAGCTTGCCATAGCCCATCTATAAATTTCACCTGCTGACATGGTTTAGTGGGCAGACGCTAATACCACCCTCGGGAGGAAGAAGGAAACCAACACTGGGACAGGAAGGGGTTAGGCAAGATTTAAGTGAGTCTACAGGAAGCAATAAAGGTTGTGGAGATTTAGCTCGAGTCTGGTGAGTGTTTGATTGAATCCTTGGTTAGGGAACAAACTTGACAACATTATCTGTTTTTGTTGTAGGAACAACTGTTCACTTGTCTAAATCCTGCCCTCAGCACTGATATATATCAACCTTCAATTTACTCTCACTTCCATTCGAATCACAGTATGAATCAAGCACATCCCCCCTGCTCCTATGCAGATGGCGTGCAGAGAATACTATGCGCGGTTTGTTTTAAGGATTTTTTTTTCTTTAATTGAATTAGGCCTGATTTGTTCTTCCATTTCCTGCCTAGGGTGAGTTTAGCACAGGTGGTGTCTTCCAGGGCAGGGCGGGCAATTTGGGTGAAACCTCAAAGCTGCCCGAACACGCCGCGCTCACCGCTGCCAAGCTGAGCCCATGTTTTGCGAGTCCAAGTTTGGCCGGCAGCAAGGCCAGCGGGGCCAGCCCCGGGAAGGGCTCTGGGAGCTCAGCCCCGGCCGCGGGCAGGGGAGCCGGGCCAGCCGCCTCTCGGCAGCCCGAGCCAGCGTCAGGTGCCAGAGCGGATCAGATCAGAGGTCCAGCTAGCCTGAAATCCTGCCTCTCCCGCTCGCCGGGAACACGTGCAGAAGGACCTCCCCCCTGCAAAGGACACATGCCCGTCCAAAAACGTGCCCAGCAGCCCGGTTTCACTGCGAGTGGGAAGTATCCGTTGTCGCCAGCCCTGAAGCAGAGATATGAGTTATTAAAATAAATTACATTAAAATATGAGTTAATAGATTAACTTTTACCCTGGACAGTTTAACTGTAAATGTAGGCGGTATCGACTGCAATGTCTAACATTTGTTAATCCTGCTAAGCTCTTTACCTCAGTATTTTCTCAAGGCCATGGCAGAGACACTGTGTTAAAAAAGCATTTGCTGTTTTATATTTAAACATGTTGCTTTTATTTCTGAGTGTCTCTCTGATATTTATTACAAGAGAGGGTACACAGGAGTGACCACGTGACCCCTCGATACCATCTATTATTTTATATACTGCACTGACATCTCTTACTTGCCACCTTCCACTACTCAATTGTCCCTATCTTCATCTCAAAGTGTTCCTATACCTCTTCATCACAGGCTTTGTTACTCTTCTCTGGACTTAAAAATATGTCAGCCATATAATCTTTTATGAAGTGAAACTACCCTTACCTAAAAACAGCATTCTAGCTGAGGACATGCCATTGATCTTTCCATAAAAAGGCATTATAATTCTCGCAGCGCTATCCTTTATACCTCCCTTAATAGGATGATAACATGATTCTGGGAACCTATTCCCAGCACACGTCTAACTGGAAAGAGGTTCAGGTTCTCTGAGTTTTGACCAGAACTTTTTATGACACAGCAGAGCCCAAAGCTACGTCTATCAGCGGGGTCACCTTTGCCGTACACGCATGTAAGGCTCTGCCCTGCTATCTAGATCCTGCTCGATGTGAATTTTGGCTGCCGTGCATGGCCTTTGCTTGCCTGCCCAAAATAAAACGCTGAGCACCCTTGTTGGCTGTCCATTGTCCCCCGTGTCGTGGAGGTGGCCACGGTGCAGGGCCAAGCAATAGCAGCAGCTCCAGGGGGGTCAGGGCAAAGGTGGAGGTTATGACCTCTTGTGTATCATTAGGCAATTAGCCGTGGCCCTCTCTAACCTCTCAGAACACAAGGCCCTGGGCAAACTGTCCTCCCCTAGCCAACCATGGCTGACCTTCCTCTATCGGTAGCCACACTGAAAGTGTTTTGACACCCTCTCAGATATTTGTCTGTTCGGCATATGTACAACATTATTATGTTTTCCCCTCTGCGTCTTGCAAACTTGCAAGATTTTGAGGCACTAGAAGGAGACCTTATTCCAAGAATTTCATAGACCAGGAGGGGAGCCGGCACTCTCCAAGCCACCACACAAACAGGCTGGGTATTTACAGGTTTTGTCCAAGGCACTATCCCACCTCAGAATCCTGCTGTCAGTACCAATATAGAAAGTTTTTACCCAAAGAGGATGAGAAAAGGGGGGCCAGGACCATGTGTAAATAAGCAGATACAGAAGGGAGAGATTTAAGGATTTAGACACGATTGAACCTAGCCAACTCAGCTAAACAGACCCAGTTGAAGCCATTCCTGACTCCCTTGAAAATGTACTCAGATTTGGTTGTAATAAAATGGGCAAATCTCAAATTCCTTTTTCTAATTTTTCTTCTCTTCTGTTTGCACACCCAGCCGTAGAAGATATGTGCCCAGGGACGCCTGCTACATTTCTGATCGTACATTGAAAGGGTAGATGGTCTGAATGTGCTGTTTCTGAGACAGTGGTGCTTTTTTCTAGTATCATTGACACCAATGTCCTTTGCAAGAGACAGGGAAAACAAAGGAAAGGGAGGATAAAAGGAAAAATGAAGGAAGGAAAGAGGTGTCAGCCTGACAGAAGAGGAGAAATCAGAACACCAGATGTATGCTACATGTATAGCATTTTATCAGATTACTCTGTAAGAAATGGTGCAATTTTATGTATAAGGCAGTACAGGCCTTTCCCTCTCAAGGCTATGGTAAGAGAAAAGATGGTCTTGTTGTTAAGGTAGTGACACAGAATTCAGGAGATCTGGCTCCCATTCCTGGCTCTGACACAAATCTTGTGTAAATCACTTAATCTCTCTGTGCCTCTGTTTCCCATCTGTGAAACAGAGATAACACATCCTTTTTCTCACCCCAGTCTGTCTTGTCTATTTAGATTATCTGCTTTCCTGGGCAGGGAAAGCTTCTTATTGCATGGGCTTGGGTTTTCAGTTTGTTTGTCCTCAGTGCTTTTTGCTGGATCGTTTAAGACCAGAGGGAACCACAGTGATCATGTGGTCATGACGCCTTATACAAGACAAGTCCTGGGAGCTCCAAGAATTAATTCCTGTTTCAGCAGCTGCGATAGACAAAAGAATAGACTTTAGGAGGTGTGTATATAGAGAGAGAGAGAGAATGTAAAAAAGAAAAAAATCCCCAAATCCAATGTAGCTTTTGGTAAACAACTGATCAGTAACCTTCACTGATGAAAGCTCGTGCTTTTTTCCTTGCTTGATTCTGTCTAGACTCTTTTCCCACTACTAGAAAGATAGTTCCATCACTGGCTGTTATCCTTGCCAAACTCAAGAGCCCTCTCTGACTGATGTGTATGTATTTATGGTAGAACTTCTTTTTCCTAACTTCAACTACACATGTAATCTAACATAGCTGCCCAGTTATGGAAGAACCTGAATATGAGAATTCATCCCTGTCTTGGGATAGGACAAAATGGCCTCTGAAAGGGTCTATATTGACTATGTATGGATGCTGGATAAACTTATCCTTATTTGCACCTGTAGGATAATTCTGGAGCAGTCACATGATGTTCTCCACTTTTCTTCTTGACATAGCTTTTCTTTACAGAATTTATACTCAAGATTCATTGCACTTCACGATGAGAGCAATTGTGATTGTAACTCAACTTCAGCCAGGATTGTTGCTCCTGTTAATGTGTCCCTCCATTCTCCTTCGTCACCATACACCAATAATTGGTGAGATCCAGTGAGATAAGGGGATTTGGAATACTTTCAAGAGAAGAAAGAATGCAACCTTGCGTTTTTCTAACCTGAGCAAGTGAGTGCTCTAACCACTGAGTAATTGAATAAAAGACCTTTTCCTGTGGTCATGTGCTAAAGGAAGGCTGCATCTGCTTTTGCATTTTGTGCACAGGCTGATCCTTCAAGTGTGCCACAAGCACACTCCTTGGACCAAGCTCTATACAAGAAACAGGCAGACAAATGTATAGTTATGACATTGATACTGAACCACTCAACCCTGTCAGGATTGAGGTGTCTTCTGGGAGTGAACAAAAACAGAACCTCAGTTGCCTTGGAAACTTCTCCAGCTGAAAATCGAGAAGATTAAGGCAGTTCTGGGCAGCCACTGAGCTGAGCTTTCAGGATTGCCGTTTTAGATTCAGATGCCTAAACTCCTCCTAACTTCTCTTTTTAACCACTGTTTACAGAGCTGGCCTCTATTTGAATAATCAAAACGTCAAGCTGCACCAACATCTTACAGAAGGCTAAATCCATTTCATCAAAACTGTAAATTAAAACACCTCATTTGAAATCTGATTTAAAATGATAACAAGTTAGTTTGACAAGAACCATCCTGATCGTCATTAATTCTATCACCTTCTTTTAATTCCTTATTACTCAAGCACACTATCAGCCATTCCATTATTTTGCCTGGGATCGAAAGCAAGCTGACAGGCCTATAATTACTTGGGTCACTGCATTTACCTTTTTTAAATATTGGCACAACATCAGCTTTCTTGTAGTCCTCTGGAACATCCCCAATGCTCCATGGCTTGTTAAAAATCAAAATTAATGGTCTGTAGTGCTCCTTGACTATCGATCTTAAAATCTTGGATGCAAATTATCCAGACCCACTAATTTTAATGTATCTAACTTTAGTATCTGCTGTTTAACACATTCCCTTAGTTACCGCTAGAATGGAAAACATTTCATCATCATTCTGTCCTGAATTATCTAGCTTTTCCCCAAATACCAAACAGAAGTATTGATTGAACACTTGTGCCTTTTCTGCATTATTATTGAGAATTCTACCAGCTAATAAATGGATTAATACCATATCTAGGATATGCTTTATACCTGAAGTCCTGCAAAATTTGCTTTTGTTACATTTATGCATTTCTACTCATACCATTTTACTTCCCTACTGAATTTTCTATTATTTTTACCTTGAACTTCTGGTGTTTGCTATATGCTCCCTTTCTCATTTTCTTGTTTACACATTTATCCCCCTGGTTTAGGGACTCATAGCAGTTCTCTGCTTTATAAAATTCACTCTTTGGAAGTCAACACATATACGTTTGTGTCCATTAAACTGAAAATGGGAATAGGGACCTGTCTATGGCTTTCTTCTTCTAAAGCCCTTTGAAATTTGGCCTCATACACAAATCCATTGTACCCAAATCTGTATTTCCCTGTAATCTTAGAATTAACAATCATTTTGTTAGATGAATGAATCCAAAACTTCAGTTGATGAATGCTATTGAAGAATCTTCTTATGTTACAGGAAGAAATGAAGTGAAACTGGGTTCTTCCTAAAACTTCAGACACATACTGCTGATGCATGTAATATCTTTTGGAACTGGCAGCAGCAGATCCTCTTTCTATTTCCACCAAGCAGACTCACATCCTCCTCTTGCAAAATCTCAGGACTCTTCCATTAAGTGAGCAACAAACCTCCAACAACTTCCTACAATGCAGGACATGTGCCATGCAGATGAGCAGCTTTGATCTCATGCAACAGTGAGCAGCGATGCTTACATATATGTGCCTTTCTTTAAGCACTTCAGAGGAAAAGAAGAAACGCTATTTGTTTTCTCAATGCAGTATTTGAGACAAAATGAATATTAAAATTAATTGTGAGCTGGGAGAAAAAGGACACTTTCTAAGAGAGATTAACAAACTGTGTTGGACTTTGTGTAGATCCCTTAATATCATTACTATGTAAGTATTTTAATAGCCTTTACCTACAGTGTATATGGACCAGACACTAAGATGGAATCAAACCGTATTGCTCCCATCAAGTCAACATTGCTGCACTCATTCACATCGCTGAGATGTAGCACTAACCGTTTTCAAGAAATAAGACTGATTTTTTGCATAATTAGCTCACTGAATGACTGGGATTGCTCTACACGTCTGTGGAAAGAAACCAACACTTTCTCCTGCTAGTACCTATAGTGATGATGGAGGATGTCATTTCTTTCTTAGCCTTAAAGATACAAAAGCTGAGGTGGAATGTATGAGTACATCCCACTAGCAAGGGGCGTGAGAGCTGAAGATGGCAAGATTCCAACAACAGCAAAAAGAGTGTAAAAGTGAAAATGAAATAGCACTAATTCAGACAAGTTCCAAGTAAGAGAGAATGCACCACCCTTGGGCTAATCAGAAGCTACAGGGATTTCCAAACCATGACTGATCTCACGACCCTCCATCTTGCAAAATCTAGTCCCAGAGCAAGATGATTGCGGAGACAAAATGGTCACTGTGTAAATATCTGCAACTAATAAATCCGAAGTAAGGCAGCGCCATTTAATAAGTCAATAAAATATCAAAAGCAATTTACACTTCCAGAGTGGCATTATGCACACTAAGCTGCAGAAACCCCTTGGAGGTTCATAAATATACAAACAAAACCTCAACTCCACTGAACTCAGAGGGAGTGTTCATCTATGCACGTACACAAAGAGCAAAACAAACTTCTGCTGACAATACTTTGTTGTTTAAAATTATGAACATACACAAGGAGGAACAAGTCTGACGTTCCAGAGAGGTGTTAGGACATGTCCACTTGCATCATGATGCAGAACTGGGGCCTTATCAGAAAACTCTTCAAGGCAGAGACATTTCTTTAACCATTTTTAAAGATGCCAGCATGTTGCAGTTGCAGCTATTTCTGAAAATGAATGAAGAATATGTCAAAGCACAGATTAAGCAAATAAAGACTAGGAATCACAGCTTCCTAATATGTAAGAAATCTCTTTTACAAGTCGGGGCTTGAAGGAAGAGGTTGGTAGCTTGCCTGATTTCAGAGCTGAGGGGCCTACAGGTGCTGACAGTTGTACATCTGCTTTGCTTGTCTTCTGATGACAGGAACCAGCTCCAATCCAGGCGCTCTGCAGGCACAAGTCCAAGGTAATAATCTCAAAGTGGCCCAGCTGTGGTTCTTGATCAGTTCAAGTGTGTTTTGCACTCATGATCAGCAGCAAGATCCTACAGCCATGGGGACTTCCGACTAATCTGAGTTCCCAGCTGTGGCAATAAGCAAATCATCAAAGGATGACAAAGTCAATATTGCTCAGTTGCCTTGGGAACCAGATGAATGCCCAGACCCGTTCCCTTTAGTAACAGTGGGGAGATAAGTCATCACTGCCTCCCTCCTATGAAGTGTTCCCGGAGCTCCTGCTCCCTGAGGTATGTCGGATGTCTTGCAGGTTTTGGAGAGATTAACATTTCAGTGCGTGGCTTGTGTAATCACAGCTTTGGTTACAAGCTTTGTAATGAGCCATGCTAAGCGGCAGGATGTAGTTGTTTGGGTTTAGCACCACAAAAATGCAGCTGCTCCAGTGCTGGCCCACATGTAGCCAGCTTGGTGTGTGGGTGAAGGAGAGGTGTGATTGCCTGCACCCATCAGGGTAGACAAAGCTGAATGACTCAAAGACAGAGAGTGGATTAGAACCCCATATATCTGACTCACAGACCTGTCTTTTAACTACCAACCACTTCTCAGAAAATGTGCCTGGTTAAAATACTTAAACTATATTCTTAGAATGGGGGAGGAAAAAAAAGAGAGAAGAGTCTATTTTAAGAGAAACCTCAGTGTTTAGCTGAAGGACCCTACCAAGGCTCAAAAAACCCAGGTTTAAAACCATTCTGATCTGGTTTGACCAGCAGCCTCTGAATAAAGACAGACCAATAATCCCTTCTCCATGTACAGATACTACCTTGTGTAAGTAAGTGCACTGTCTTGCACTTATTTCTCATTCTTCTGAAAGCTACCCAAAACTACCAGTATTAAACTACCCAAAACAAAAAAAAAAAACCACGACACATGCAAAGAAAGAAAGGATCCAAAAAATCAGTCCTACAGCTGTTGCACGCACTTAAACATTTCAACAGTGTTTATAAATGTATGCCAAACTGGAATTATTTCTCTCATAATATTATGATTAGTACAGAAAAGAACTCCAAATTCATAAATAGTTGTGTAGCATCACTCAGAAAGGAATATCGTAGGAAGATTATTTGCCCTAATGTTTTGGTCCAAAGATTTCTCAGTAATGACAGTAGAAATCCAAACATTGACATTAGTGTAATTTCTCTGGTGTTATGTAACTTAGAGGTATCGTAACATTTCCCTGTCACAAATCATCATTAAGACACTTTTCAGAAATTACAGTCATGTGGCTGGCTCTTTTGTTTTTTAAACCAAATTAATCACTGACTTCATGTGTAAGATGTGTAAAATGAGAAGCAATTCTTTAAAATTCCTATTGACACCTAAAATAAGAACAACTTCATAAGACCTCCAGCAATATCTTGTGTTAATATATGCAATTAAAAAGAAAGGGAAAAAAAAACCCTAAATTGAGTGAAAAGCAAACGGAAAAGATTATCTTCAGGAAAATATACTATATATCAATAATTCCCACAGACAAAAACAAATGCAGATTTAGGAAGATTAAGAGGAACTTTATTTATACTGATCAGGCAATATAAGGATGAGAAGTAGAATACATACCTCAACCCCTCAGATACCAAAGGGTTTGCTGCCCACTGCTGAAAAGGCAATCTCCGTCTCGCAAAAGACTACCCTAGGTATGTTCTGCAGGCAGACACTTCCGACATTTAAGGAAACATCTTCCAAATAGAAAACAATAAGTGATAGAAAGTACAAATTATTTGAG
This sequence comes from Phaethon lepturus, assembly GCF_000687285.1. Lineage (NCBI taxonomy): Eukaryota > Metazoa > Chordata > Aves > Phaethontiformes > Phaethontidae > Phaethon > Phaethon lepturus. The sequence goes on from NW_010510900.1 coordinate 40,534, forward strand.
CCTTCATCTGAAAATCAACAAAATGCAGATCCAGAAGATCTGTTGAATTTCTAAATATTTTCTAATCTCACTAATTCCTCTTCAGTCTCAAAGGCAAAAGATTACCAACACTCAAGCTGAACAAGAATGATCTAAGTGCTATTCAACAGGGATTCAGCATACTCTCTCCTTGAGGTTGATTTATGGCTGGTCATCTTTGTTTTAATGCCCTAGAAGTCTCTCCTACATAATATATGTTATCGAGATTGAGTAAATTACAAAAGAAGCATCATGCATAATTCTAATTCTCTTCTCACAACAGGATGTTTATTTCCTGTTTCAAGATAGTAAAAAGGATTTCCAGTTATCATATTACAGCAATTTACAAAAAATGCCTGTAGGCAGGAAGTTCATGAAGAGTGAAACTGGCTCATAACTAGGTTAGCACATGTGAATGGACTCTGAAATGTAAATTTACCTTATAAAAAAAAAGTAAAAGAGCATCAGACAGATACTCCCAGGTATTAAATGAACCAAAGGTCACAATGGCAAGATCAGTGCCTAGAACAAGAGGTCCCTGGTCCAGGCTGGAACATCCAGACACCCATTGTGAAACTAATTACAATAACGCTAAGCCAGTCTTTTAAATAAATAACTCTTTGTGTCCTAAGGAATAAAAGAGAAAAGACCTCATATTTCAGTCTCTGACTTCTCATCATCCCCTTTCATCCTCACTCTGAACTCCTGCAGATGCCCATGGATGTGCCTGAGGCTGTCTGAGAGCAGGGTTTGGCCTCTGGTGGACTTCAAGCAAAGTTATGGACTTGCAGATAAAATTCAGACTTGCACAGAGGCATGAAACCTACAGAAATCTTAAACCCTGAGGAGAACTGAGCAGTGTGAAAATATTATATACACTTCTCAGAAGATGCAGCCTGAAGGCCTGATGTGTGAAGATGGGGCGGCATTCAGAGAAATGTCCTTGTGCTCAAATACCCAGTCCCTTTCAGAAGGTTCATGCTGTAAATACAGAGATGTAGTGGGTGCTTGGAGCATGCTATGACTGCTCTACGCTTAGCAATTGACCCCAGGTGGCACAACAATCCTGAACTCCTTCAGTGTGTGGAAACGCAGAGCCAACATCCACATCTTCGTAGCCCGTTTCCCTCCCTGCCTCCATCCTTCCTCCTCCCTTTGTCCCAGTGTGTCCCCGGGTGGGAGCACTGGGCCTTGCTGAAAGCCGGTTCCACAGGCTGTTGCAGTACCAGGTAGGGCATCCCTCGGGACTTCTCCAACGGGTGAGTGGTGTAAGCAGCCACCCGCAGCCCTGCCTCCTCTCGCCAGGTTCTGCCCTGGACAAAGAGGCACTCCCTCACTCACAACAGAGATAAAGAAAATCATCATCAGGAAATGAAATTCCTGAAGCTTCAAATGCATGTGCAAAAGAATCATTAATCAGCTGTGTGAAGGAAGGATGGATGCTCTGGTGAACTGTAGGCATACATGTAATTTGAAGGTGCAGTGCAACATCACAGATACCGTTAATTGGAAGAGCAGCCATCCTTTGAACTCTGAGTTCCTTTTTCATTTAACTTTGTGAAACCTACTTGGCGTGTGGCTCGCTGGTTGGGGTACTTGCTGTTCTGATGATTACACCAGGCCCTCAACATTTCCACGGATGTTCTCCAGGAACACATCTGGGAAACTACAGGAGAGTGTTTAGCAGGTATGGACAAAGCCACAAAGGTAGTTCACTAGAACTGGGGAGGAATCCATCTTTCAATAGGATGAAATTAAATACATAGCCAATTGTCACTAAAACAATCTCATCCTTTTCAGAAGTTGATCCTCAGCTGGTATTGACTGGGAGAATTCTACCATTTTCCAAAAAGACACCTCAGATCCACCTGGGTATCTGACCGAAAGAACACAACACACTAGGTGCAAGTCAGAGAATCAGAGCTAGATTCCTCTCGCTGAAAGTGGTGTAAACCTGGAGTAATATCACTGATGTCAGCTGAGTACCATAGATTACCTCCGCTGTTTTGTGAAGAGGAACTTGATTTGGTCTCATTCTTTTTCATGAATCCACCTTATATGGCCATCAGGCATAGTCAGTTCTTTTGTCTTTGCTATGCTGCTACTGCTGTAATTAATCTTTTTCCAACCACCTTATTGGCAATTTCCCTAATGCACACACCCTCCCTCTCCCTCCCTCCCTCTCTCTCTCTTCCAATTCCTCTCTGCTGTGCTCTTTCCCCTCCCAAGCCTTTTGGGAACACATCATATCTTCAGCTAGCCTGTGAGCCAGATTGTCTTTAAACTCTTCTGATCGAGACACAGCACAGAAGTCTTTTACTCAGATGTATCTGTGCCCTGAATATGGGCTTGGTTACTCAAATGGTGATATAAATTAAACCTAGACTTCACATTAACATTAGTACTAATGTATCCACTTGGCAGTACGGGTATAAATAAAACCTTGTTAACAGACTTTAAGTTCTGACCAGAGGGGTACATGTTATTATTTTAAATAATTTCTCATTCTTTCTAGAAAAACAGAACTTTTTGGAAGTAACTCATTTTGAGCCATGTGAATCATTTGAAGTTAAAAATCATCCCTTAATAAATTTTTAGCTATCAAATTGAATCTAATTTCAAAGCGAAATATTTTCACGCAAAGAAAATTCATGGTTTTTTCACAGTGAGAAAAAAATTCTGATCGGTATAGCAAAATCAGTATCTGAAATATTAGTTATCCACAATATGCAGATTCTATTGGAAAAGTATCTTCCAAATAACCTTCTCAAGAGCTAGGGGGAAAATATCCCTTCAGTTCTGGGTTGCTTTTGTCATGTGCCGTAGCCGAAGTGAGGACCGGAGGCTTTTGCCTGGACTGGTGGTTCAGTGAACGCCTGGGAGGGAAGCGAGCATGGCCAGGCAGCCCCTGCTCACCCCTCTCTTGTGCTCTCACAGGTGCCGAAGCCTGGGGGATTCAGCAGCCGCCAGCACTGACCTCTCCGGCGTTGCCTGACGCTTGTCCTTGCCCATTGAACCTTTTGCTTACATTAACGTTTGCGTTCCTTGTGTCGCAACGGCAGGGATGCCTGCGTTTGTACAACCCACCTGGTTACACAGTCTACTGATTATGTCATTCTTCACAAAAACAATGAGGCAGGAAGTTTAAAACTTTTAATAAATTCTTGTAGTAATAATAATAGCGAATAGACAGATTGATATGTGTACTACAAGCACTTCCCCAAATTGGTTTTTCCCTTACAAAGCAACACCCTTGCTTTCCTGACACAGATTCTGTGATGACAGGTGCACTTTCTGATTGCCTGTACCAGGCCTGTGAACTATCTAAATCCTCCTATTCCTGGTGGAAGCCCTCCATTTCTTCCTGATCCATGTGTCATGCCATGCATTGCACGTCCTAATAGTACAAATAACATTAGAGACACCAGGGTGGAAGTTTGGTGTGCAGGCAGCACATCTCACCTGCAGTCATCCACATTCCCTGGATGCTGAGGTGAGTGCAGCCACGTTTTCCCAGGTGCTTTTGGTTCACCTTCAGGACCCAACACAATATATGGTTGCCTGGGTCACTAGAATAGCAGGAAGGCAGACACTATTGATATTCATGTTACACTGGGATCATGCAGTTCTTCATGACCAGACAGGCTAAGTCCAGAAGTCCTTACCACCCTGCTTTCTGTAACCAGTTCACAGAATCACAGAAACACTAGGTTGGAAAGGACCTTCAAGATCATCAAGTCCAACCATTAATCCAGTGCCACCATGTCCCCTAAACCATGTCCTGAAGTGCCACATCCACACGTTTCTTGAACACTTCCAGAGATGGCGACTCCATCACCTCCCTGGGCAGCCTGTTCCAATGCCTGACCACTCTCTCAGTGAAGAAATTTTTCCTAATATCCAATCTAAACCTCCCCTGGCGCAACTTGAGGCCATTTCCTCTTGTCCTATCGCTAGTTACTTGGGAGAAGAGGCCAACACCCTCGTCGCCACAACCCCCTTTCAGGTAGTTGTAGAGAGCGATAAGGTCTCCTCTCAGCCTCCTCTTCTCCAGACTAAACAGTTGGCACATCCTACATTGATGTTGACGGTTGTCCAAAGACTGGATAATGGCCAAGTGGTATTTTCTTAGATATCAATTCACACATACAGAGGCAGACAATTATTATATTTCTGCCACTGACATTCCCAGCACAACTTGGGAGTTTTATTTCTTCAGTGGTAACCGTGATTTTGGTGGGAAAAGCAGCAATAATAATCTTCATGTTGTTCTATCACCACAGCACTGTCATCTAGTCCGCCAGTGATAGTCCAGCCAGCAACAGATTGGTAGAAGTATGGAGTAAATTGTTGACAGAGGATGTTGGTGTCAGAAATCTGCCTCTGGAGTTTCTGAGGGCGTCAGGTCTGAAGTGTCCTAGCACTGAAGAAGCGAAGGAATCTCCTTGCACAGTTTCTTGGAGGTCCTGGCTCTCCAAGATCTGTAGGTTGGATCTTTTTGTCCTTGTGCTCCTCCGTCAGTGGTCAGTGCATAAGAACTCTGAAACCTTTCATGGCTACAGTCAGAGGTCTCCAGGTGGTCCGTGTGATCCACTCACCTCGGTGTGAGATCACCCTCTGAATACCACCAGAAAGCTCTATACCATGTCCCATGGAAGAACCAGCTCCTGTCTCTCCTGTCTCATACCACCTTGGGCCTGCTGAAGGCAGAGCAATGGGCAGAGGTTTCCTGCCTGTAGAGTCAGCACTGCCTGCATGTGCTCAGTCATGCCACAGAGAGGAACCGGCAGTCACCATTAGCACTACAGTATGAAACTCTTCAAAGGTCTGCTTCAGCTTTCCAGAAGTCTTAGTACTGCGGCAGTGTGGCCATCACTAAACAGCTATAACTCAAGAGAAGTGTAGCAGAGTGGACACACACAAGCAAGCTTGAATGTCCATACTAAGGTAAACCCTGTGGTAAAGGATCACTGGTGGTTTTCCAGCCTCCTATTTGCCTCTTCCCTGCTTTCCAAGTTTCACCCATCTACTGGTTGTCTCCCTTGCTTCAAATCCATTTACACAAAGTCTCAACCTGTTAAACTGGATGGATTTTTTTCTGAGCATTTTAAGGAGATGCAGAGACCAACTTAATTCAGATTGTTCAACAATCTTATCCATAACCTCTTCCTAGCAGGTGTTCAACACATCCCAACAGGATATATTTATCCTGAAGCTTCCTTGCTGCTTTAAACACAACCTTGTATTCACTCTGCCTTCCCTTTCTCCTTCCTTTGATCCATCTCTTTTTAAGCTTTGTTTGTGCTATTAATTATCAAGAGTTCAGCGCTGTCAGCACATTCAACACAGTGGAGAACAAAGGGCAGAAAACAGCCCCACCCAAAATGAGTTTACAGGCTAATGAAGGCAAACAAAACCCTACACTTGGCTGGGTGCACAGGGTGGCAGGCTGAATGGTAACTTCTGGGCTGGAAGAGGGGGGGCTGTCCTTTAAAAAAGCACATTTTTGGGTGGACTAGAGTCTGCTTATTCACAAAAGGGAAGAGTTTAAGGGGAAAGTTCCTGAAAGTGAAAATGAAAGCCTCAAGAAGCGATTTTTGGGCAAAGGGACGCCAGACAGATGGAGATAGGGAGATGGGTGGATGCAGAATGTAAGTGAGGAGAGGTACGCAGCTTAAATAGCTAATCAGTAAGAGGGCAAAGGCACCCAGACACCCTGTGAAGACACTCCCATAAAGAACCAGGGACAGATGGAGCCAGAGCTGCGCAGAGCCTTTGAAGGAGCAGATAAGCAGGTTGAATGTAATGGGGGAATGTGAGAGGTTGTAATTGAATAGCTCAGGAGACCGAGGATCATTAAGAATTTGCAAGGAGAACTGAGCACTGCATGAAGAGCTTGGAAAATCTCCACATTTGAAGGTTTTAAGAACAAGTTAGATAAACATCTGCTGGGAACGTTGTAGATGTGGCTGATCCTGCCCCAGGGCAAGCGATAGGCCTGATGACCTTTTGAGCTCCCTTCCCGTTTTCTGTGTGGGTGTGGTAGGCCAGGAAGATAATTTGCCAGATGGTAAACACATTTTTGCCCAGATTGAAGCTGAATAAGAAGGACTGATTCGAGGGACAAGGGGGTCCCAGGCTGCACAACTATGCAAAGGTATCACATGAAAGCTGGAAAGGAGGAGAAAGAATTAGGTTACCGCACTGTCTTTTCTGCTGAGCATCAGCCAAGTATATCGATGGGAGGGGAACAACAGAAAGAGGAGATGAAAAATGGGTCAAAGATTGCAAGTGTAAATTCACAGTTGTGTTCGATATGATGAAATTGTTCCTGTGAAAACTATTGTATCGTTGAATGCCACTGTGTATTCACTCACAAGGCCGTAAGTATGTCTTTCCCAGACTAGCTATAATAGAGATCTTCATGTCTCTACTCTAAACAGACAATGCCAAGGGGGTCAGCAGAAGCAAGGAGAAGCACTTTACTCCAGTTAGTCTGCAGGTGAAGTGGAAAGGAAAGAAGATCCACCAGCAAAACAAAGGAATCAGGTATTGGAATATACACACAGAAGACACTCACTGAGATGGCAGTGAGAGGGGGTTTAAAGTAACAGAAGGGAACAAAAATATATGCCTTTGTAATAGGAAGACCCTCTTTATTGACAAGACCAACTGGACTGAAGTGAGCTGAATGAAACCTTTGATTTAAAAGACAATTCAGTGTTGCAGAGAAAATATTTTCTATGTTCTTAAATGGCTCTGAATGGAGCCCAAAGACTGCATCCAGAATGGGAAGGAAATCAAGGTAGTGGAAATGCGTGGAGGCTTTATTAACCTTACATAGATTTACATGCTTCTTGTATTGTTTAGAAAAGATCAGTCAAGTTTTAGACTCTTAAGCAAACTCTCTGTGTGTGCACATACACAGAGATTTTTTTTTACCTGCATCTATCATGTGTCCTTGAAGAAACGAAATGTAAACCAAGTGAAGACTGATATTCTTTCAGTGGGATACAAGGAGATGTAACAACTGCTGAGAAGAATTGGGCAGAGAAGGTACCAGTTCCAGAGCTAGACTGTTAGACTTCCTGGTGCCAGGCATGAGGTTTGCTCATGAAATGCAGGGTAGGTGCTTAAAGCCAGGAACAGGGTTTAGCCTGTTCTCAGTCCCAGTAAGATAAGGACTTACAGCCTCCAGAGCCTGGACATCATCATGACCATCTGGTGAGAGTCCAGTCATGTTGATTTGCCAAGGAACCTGAGGAATTCATACTAGTAATGGAGAAGGAAGGAAAATAAAAGATAAAAATAGAATTCAGTTGATATAAAGCTGAGTTTGAGTTGATGAGGACATCATAGCCATGTCAGAGCCATGGAAGAAGACTAGAGACAGAATGGCTAGGCAGTGGGCCAAGGACAAGGTGATGGCCATGTGAGCTGTCAGCATGGACAGGGGAATGGGCTGCCAAGAGCTTAGCAGGTGATGGAAATGAGAGCAGGATAAAGACAGAGAAAAAATAACAAAGAATCACTGAAGGGCTGGTTATAAAGGGAAGGCTGAGAATGGAGGAAGCACAGTCAAAGATGTCTAAGGAGAAAATAATCAATGAGAAATTGATTATTTGAGTTATCATTGGTATCTCAGTAGACACAGACAGACTGGGGAAGATGAAAATAGCAAGAGGCCTTGGCAGCAGCCAGAAAAGATCATGTTGTCCTTGACAAACACCTTGTTAGTGGATGAAGGTGACTTATTTCAGCCCCATAGCAGAGTAATGATGGGAGATTCAATGGAAGTCAAGTGGTGGCAGTAGAGGCACTTTCACAGAGTTTGAAGTCAAAGGTAGACAGAAGTTGCTGAGAAAGGAAAAGTCTAGTTTAGATTTTAAAAGACTGAGGAGATGAGGTGTAGGTCAGATGACAGAGGGAAAAGAAATTTAAATGATGGGAAAGTAAAGTATCTGCTACCTCCAGGACAGGAATGAGCTCAACACTTTCAGGTCTTTGTTCATGCCTATGTGCGCTATCTATTCGCATTTCTAAAACTGAAAACCACCTCGCTCTGAGTAGTGATAACCTGTAGAGGCAGACAAACAGATGACAGGAGAACTCAGGGCTATTGCTACTGAAAGCAGGCTCCTGGAGCAACCAACCAGCCTCAGCAGACCTCTGTTGCTAGAACACAAGCACCATTTAGGTGCCCAGCTTCCACATCCCACCTGCATAGCTTCAAAAAAGTACCCAAAGCCCATCCAGAGTGACTTTGAAACTGCATGAAAGTTATGTCCCTGTTTCTACGTCACTACCTTCTTCTATACGGGAAGGAAGGATCACAGCTTTATGACAGTGACTCACCACCCCCACCTGGATGTTATTTTGGCTAGTGCCTCCGCCTCCATTTTGCCCAGCAGTGGGCATAATACAGTGCTAAGTTCACTGAAAACCAGTAGGAACTCTGTCATACAGAGCTAAAAGTCACAGATCTCATTCTTTCATGTGGCAGCAGCAAATTTGCTATCTTCTGTGCATGTGAGTGTGTGTGCATGTGTGTATACATATATGTATATGTATATATATGCATAAATCATAAATGATCTATAATTATTGATTCATTAGATATTCGTTGTAATTACCCTGCTTGTGATTAATTCATTTGGTATTAATTTAGATGTCATATGTACAGTACTTTTGTAAGGATTGCCATGTGATTCAGCCTTAATTAATCTATCTCTAAAGCAAAATGCTAACAATCAATTCACATTACTGGGATGCTTAGGCTGTCGGCAGGAGCACGTTTATTATGATTATTATTATTTATGGACACAAGGAAGAAGACATTACAATATTTGCAATCATCTATGTGTTCCATACAGTAGCATATTTTAGTCCCAGTATAGCTATATATCTGCGTGGCCTTGCTTAACTGATTTGTCTAATCGATTTGTGAATGTCCTTATCTTTAAAGATGTCACTTTGTATTTACAATCATTGGCAGATCATTATCCACAAAGATACCTCAACTCACTTTTTTCTTCAGTAATGAATCCTATTACTTATCCGCTATACACCAAAATCTCTTTTCACTCTCTTATGCTACTTTTTGGAGGTGGAGGAACTTATAAGGAGATATCAAAGGTTTAAAAACAATCCATGAGACATTTGTATCCCAGAATGGGACTTATGTAAATAATGAAGTGACACTCAATTTAGAGAAGGCTTTAGTACTAAAGAAGGAAATCTTATTTTAATCACATCTCGATTCAGCTGAACTCCAGTTCAGTTTTCTCAGTGCTGTAGCAAGAACACCACGTGCAAACATTCATTCCGGTAAGATATACAGAATCATCAAATAAGAACAAGCAATATTTCTGTTTAAATGCACCTCGTCCTTCACCATAAGAAAGCACTAAAGCTATCAAAATGGAAGCACTTTTAGAACAGGTAAGAACTATGAACTCTATTTAAATTTAATGTAAGTAACTAAAACCAGAGTAAAGCAGAGTAAATTGCAGAGTAAAGCTGCAATACACAAGGAATGTACCACAGGAAACAATGAGATATGGAATTTCTGTTATGTATAGACTTCCATATTATTCTTACAATGATTTTGGACAGATGTTTATACCTTGTAGCCCTCTTGATACTTTCAATTTCCAAATCCTGGGAACAGGTTGCTTATGCCTGCTGAGATCTTTTTTCCAAAGTTTTGTTTTCATTTTCCTCTGATGCAATGTTGCATTTTGCGTAGAGGCAGTGAATAGCTTATTGTAAAATAGGGGATTAATATTAATGCATATTCTTAGCAGCTTTTATCAGGAATACAGTGTGAGCCTCCTTGAAAGATTTTTTTGTCCTTTTCTTGGGGTATGACAGTATGATGTATATGATCTATCATGCTCGTTTCCTTCACGCATTCTTAGCCCTACTGGAGCAGCCTTAGAGCGATGGTAATCTTATGAAAACTCAAAATGATTTGTTTATTACTGAAGGTTTATTTAAGGCTGTCACCATGACCTATATCCATTAGTAACCTCAAGAATTCTTAAAGGGACACCGGTCCCATTACCTGCTATTTTCAGCCGTACTCCACAATAGTAGAAAGCTAAGGCTGTTGCTTCTAAGAGCTTTTTATAAATTATATTGCTATCCTTCCCTCCCCATCAGCCTTCTTTGTTCTATAGATCTCTTGACTGGAAAAATATTTAATCCCTCCCATATCACTCAAGCAGCACATATAAGGGCATTGAAAGAGGGGAAATGAGGTAGCTACATCCGTGTATTCCAGTGTATTGACTTTCAGCAATTTGGCTTTACTGGTAAATTCTTTTGAATACAAAAGACCATGAGTCCAGATTCACTCAGAGGACACAATGATGTAACACAGCACAGAAGTCCACTACCTACGTGGCCTTTGCATTTACAAATTTTCACCCTAATTCACTTCGAAAGAAGTCACCTAAGGTACCTCCTTCCTCCCAAAGGGACTGCATAGCCACAGGAAAAGCCCCTGTCCCAGCTCTCTAAGAAGGTCTGCAAGCTCCAGAGCATGCTCACAAGTGGGCTTTGTGGAGCAAAGGTAGAAGAGAAAATGTCACGGTTCCTTACCATCTCTAGGTTTCACATTTAGTACCCTAATCATCATTCAGAGAAATATTTTTTCACCCTGTTTTGAAGAAGTACATTCTCACCTCCCATTTCCCCAGACAAAGCCCTAAGTTATGATCCCTTGCCACTGCAGCCAGTCCTGTCTAAGATATTACACTTTGCATTTCACTTACGTTCAGATGGGAGCCAGGACTACATCCTGATAGCTGCTATCAGGCTCTGCATACCTTTAGGTTGAATGACTGTTCCAACCCATGACATCCAAGGTGCAATGAGGCAGCAGTTTCAATTTTTGTGAGAAAAGGGCAGGCACTAACCCCAGAGAGGACCTGTGGCCATGAGTTTTGGGTAGGCAGAGGTGGCCGCTCCCCACGTGAGCACAATCAGTAGCTGTTCAGGATCCCCACCAAGGATGTATGAGGATTGGCCTATCTTACGACATACTGTAGCTGTATTATATGTAGCTGTATTCAAACAAAGCAGCATGGCTGCCATCTGCCCTCTGCTGAGTATTTACACCACTCAGGGAGTAATAGGTGTGGGTTTAGGCTCTTTCCAGCCTGAGAGGCATCAAACCCATGTCTGAAGAAAAAGCCCTAACCACCAGGCCATTGCAAAGACAAAGAGTCTATCTCATGCTTACAGCATAGGAATGGCAGGATTTTCCTCCTGGCACCCAGACAGGTGTCATTTTTCCAGAAAGAAACCCCAGATATGTATTCACAGGTTCAGAGGTTAAGTCAGGTTGAAAGGGACCTCAGAAAGTCTCAGGTTCAAGCTCAGTTCAGCTATGCTATCGGAATAGGTTGGCCAGTCTGGCTTTGAAAACCTCAAAAGGTGGAGATTGCACAGCTTCTGGGCAACCTGTTCCACTGCTTGACTGTCCTCATGGGGGAAAAGTTTTTTCTTATACCCATCTGAACTTCTCTTACTTAACATCTGCACATCATCTTTCACCCTTCTGACATGTCCCTCTGTGAAGAGCCTGGCTGCGTTTTCTCAATAATATCCTCATAGATATGAGTGTGCTCCTAGGAAAGATGGGGTTTTGCTCTTTATGTCCAGACTTGGTGCATGGTAGTCAGGTTCCTCTAAAGCAACTTCAGATCACTCAGTCCCTCACTTACACCTTTCTTGCACCAGGAGGCCTGAAACTGGATGTGGTATTCTAGGTGCCATCTAAGGAGTACTGAACAAAGCAGGATAATCACTCCCCTCCTTGTACTGGCTATGCTGTTGTTAATACTTCCTGGGATGCTGTTGGCATTCTTTGCTGCTGGAGCACACTGCAGACTCATGTTTAGCTTGATGCCTGCCACAGCCCCTGGGTCCTTCTCAGCAGAGCTCCCCCCTGACTGGAGTGTCCCCAGCCTGTACCACTGCAAGGTGATCCCAGGTGCAGAACTTGGCATTTGTCCTTGTTGCATTTCATAAAGCTCCTCTTGGCCCATTCCTCCAACCTGTCCATCCCTCTGGATGGTGACCCTGCCCTCAAGCATATCATTGAGTACCCAGTCTCTCCCCTGCCCCCCATTGGTGTCATTTGCAAATGTGACAAGTGTACTCTGTCATCTCCTCAAGGTCATTGACAAGTCCCAGTACAGTCCCCTGTGGTTCTTCACTTGTTACTAGCCTCCAGGTAACGTATGATCCATTAGACTCTACCTTCTGAGCTTGACCATCCAACCCAGCTGAATGCTAAAACCACTTTGTGGTTTGTTTTCCCACCAGAGTTGTATACACAGCAGCACAGTGACTCAACTTTGAAAGAAAAAAATGGAAAACTGGAAAGTGCTGTCACACCAGGTACCCCATGGTCTGGTGTTTGTTATGTCCTTCTAAGCCTGAGTTCAGTCCTAGTAAAGCAGATGATAACTTTATCGCCATGCCCTGTTGGTAGGAAATTATGTAAAAGATGGGCACCATCAAAGCTAGTCATAGTCCTAGGCACACCTAGCTTTTCAGGATTCTCGAAAGACTCTTACATGGAGTTCACAGATCCATCTGCCCTAAATCTGGACCAGGCTGAAGCTTCATGCTGTAGAAAGGTGATTGTCTGCATAGAACAAACACTTCTGAGCACATGGGAAGATCCAAAAACTTCCAGGTTAAGGATAAGCAAGATCTACTGGCATTCCCTACAGCTTCCTGTTCAGCATGCTGCTTTCTGTATTTCCTTTTCTCAGGCATCTAATTCTTCTGTATTAGATAAGGGAATCTGTCATTTAATCTGGGTTATGAATTTCCCAAGATGATAGGACATAAAAGAGTAAAGGTTTACAGTATGAGTTCACCTTGTGAATGTAGTTCAAAATTACAGGGTTTACCCGCATAATCCAGACTACCTCAATTAACAGATATGCTTTTCCTGTCTGGCTAAATTGACATATTTCCCTCAGTAACCTCCCTTCCTGCCGCAACTCTTTTCCATCTGAAATCTCCCAGTATATTTTACCTTATCCATCGACCTGGCTATGTTGAGCTCTGCATAAAACCTGCTGAGGAATGAAAGAATTGCTATTATGCCATATTTAATGTTCTAGCCTAGGAGAAAACAGAAAGCTCTTTCTTTTGTCTTCTTTCATGTAGAGGAAGAGAAAAATTTTTTTCTCTCTCAGAAGCTGACATCACACAATGTGAACCTTTACACTTAAGTCCTGGTCTAAGGGTTCAGATCACAGGCTTGAATCATCCCTTTGCTTGATCTGTGAACTTGTACATCTCATACAAGACAGATGTGAACAGACTGTGGCACGAAGTCAATCCCCCAAGTCAAAAGGCTGGATCAGTTCAAGTCTGTAGGCTGTAAAGCTATACAGAAGGAAAGACCCCTAAAAAAGTGGTGGATAAAACCTCTTCTCAGCCCCAGCTGAGGACTGAAAGCTACAGATGAGATTCAGAGTCTTGTACATCCACATAGGGTTAAAATTTATATCTTCCATACCAATAGAAAGTGCCCTGAATACCTAGCCATAGGGCCATTAGAGGGGATTACATTTTACCGAGAATTTGAAACTTTTTTCACATAAAACAGGCATAGAATAAACTCAGCAGAAGACCTCATGTGCTGTACAGGGAGTCTTGACAGTCCTGGATGTCACCCATGCATCAAGCTCAACACGTTGCTGCGCATCCAAGTCATGGACTTCATCTGGCCTAGGTGTCCCCTAGGAAGATGCCCACACACCAGAATTCCCTTTAGCTGGTCAACTAGTGAAAAAAATACAAAACCAGTTCCATGAAGGATGAAACTGCCTGACTCTCATTTCCTTAAGATTTATGAATGCTCAGAATGTGACTTAAAACAAAAACTTTAAGAGAACATTTTTATTCTAAACCTTTTTTGTATTAAGACAAAACTTTTGGCTCATGTAATGTCTGTGCCTCTAAAGTGCATCGATAGAGTACGCAATTGAAACTAGTCCCTACAAATGTTTAAATGTACAAATGGTATCAAATAAATAATGAGAAGAGAGATTACTTTCAAATAAATTATTTTTTTAGTCATGCCAAGTTCAGATCCAAAGGTACAGAGACAAAAATGAGGACTTTTCTATGCTGTACCTTCAAAATCTCCACTCTCCCTGATTATAAGGGTGTGATAGTCCATATGGTGAGAGATGATTTTTAAAGTTTGCAGATTTCACCTTTCAGCTGTTGGGAAGCATGTTTTCTTTTGTAGCAAGGCAAATCAAGGCATCTTTTGAAATTCTTACTGGGTAAGGAAACTTAGACTCACTTTTAGCTACAAGAAAGCAGCCCTTCTTTGGGACACTACCATTCCAACCACAGCAAATGGCCCGCAAGGACCATCTGTTGCTCTGTTGAAATGTTGAATAAAAGGGTGAAATAAGAGGAGATAGCTGATAAATCAGAGCTCTCCTGAAACATCTATGTGCATAAATGTTACATTCAAAATAGATCAGTGCTGTCAAGGAGGGGATAAGGAACTCTTCTGATATGGGTGGGGGAACTTCTAATTGCGAGCCGTGTTGCAGAGGAAATTTGAAGTTCAGATAGGTAGTTTGGAGCGCTAAACAGGGCTGTGTGCATTTTGAGTATCTTTCTATAAGCTACAGCTTAGCTCAGCTGCAAATTGGTTGCATAGATGAAGAAACCACAGTGTGAAATTGTATGCCTGGTGCTATGCTGGAGGTCAGACCAGAGGAGCAGAATGGCCCTTCTGGGCTAAGGCTAGCAAATCCTGCAGAAGGTGATGTCTATGCAGACAAGAAACATGAAAACCAAGTACATAGTTACAGTAACACTATATTTACATGAGGATCTAAAACTAAATATTGTAAATTAGTCAGGGGGTTATTTTTTATTTACTGAAGCATATATATATATATATGGCAGATGTAAACTAAACTGATCTGTAGATTCAACTACTCACCAGATTTGTCCAAACTATAGAGATTATTCTATCATCAAAATCCTATATATTTATATATTTTGGAACAAAACTTAAAATAAACAGCAGTGTTAGTGGGTACTATCACAGAAAGACCTTTTCAAATCACCAGCATCTGCCTCTAAACACTCACTGGCTTGCTCACAACCGAAATGCACACAAGAAAGATTGGCATCTGGTAATGAAAGTATTGCTTCCCGGCTATGTTGGGTAAACATAATTCTGATTCAATCATTCAGCATTTAATAAAGAAGAATGGGTGCTGCAGAAACACAGCAAAAGTGGCTGGATCCCCACCAGGCACAAGATACATAAATACACACACTTATATACGTGTGTATATATATGTATACATGCGCTCTCTTGTGAATGTTTTGGGCTGCCATGTGCGGAGGGGGGACGGGGGAGGCGATCA
>NW_010510901.1:0-1401 GCF_000687285.1 Phaethon lepturus
GGGGATGCACACGGCGGGCCTTTACCTGCAGGAGGGCCTGCCAGCGCGCGCTCCGTGGTCCAGCGCATCCTCCTCGCGTGCCCACGGTGGTTCCCTGTTAGTGTGCTCCTGCCCGCTCGCCTCGGGAATCCTGGGGGTTCTTCTTGAGTGCTTCTTATGCACCAAACAAGGCTCTTCTGCTGAATTCCCCGGTAAAGACAGACGTGCCTGGCAGCTGCAAGGTGGTCGGTCCCCTTGTCCCTGCTCCTTAGATGGAAAAGCAAGCAAGCTGTTTATGCTCCAGGTGTCAGGCTGAAGCCAGCGCTGTGTCGAGTCGCGCCGAAACCTCCCAAACTCCCATTCAGCGTTGTGGTGACAGACGTGGAAACGTGAAGGCCCATCTTTCTACCCTTCGACGGAAAAGCATCAGAGTGCGAGAGGGATAGTGCTGGACCAAGTTAAAAGACCTGTTTCGCCAACGACCCGCTGTGGGACCTGTGCAGATGAGCGGCTTGATTTGCCTCACCCTCCACCCAAGTTTCTCTCCTGGGCTTTTGCAAACTTTGGTCACGTATGTTGTGCTGCATGTGGATGTGGAGCCGACATCTCTGGCTATGGGGCTCATTTCACATGGAAATGCAGGTGAGAAGGCAGGCGCAGCTAGCTCTCAGTCTGAGGACAAGCTCGGGCGTTGCGCTGCCCTCCCAACCTCTTCCCTCCCCTCTCACTGGCTCCTTTTTGTTAAATTGCGGCTCCTGAGTTCACTGCAAGGTGACCGGAGGGCTGCTTGTTTACTTATGTCTCTGTAAATCAAGGAGTTAGTAAAAAATCACCCAGGTTGAATGAAAAGCTTTATCTGACCGGAAATATCGGCATGCTTGAGATCACTAGGGTGTGAGTGTTAGGCGAAAGTGTTTGAGGTAACTTTTTAAAGGTTTCTAAGCTGTTTTAAAGCACAAAATGGAAAAAAAAAATCTGGAAATCAAACCAATGCTAAGTCTTCCACATTTTTCAGTGCAAAATGTGTCAATGTCTCTCTCCGCTCACATGACAGCAGGAACTGGAATGGGCTGCCTGAAAAGTTTAAAAGCAGAAAGTCATTTATTTGCTGGGAGAGTTGTTTTTTGGTTTCTTGTCGGGGGAGCTGTTTTCCCACACATCTGTTGGTGGGGAAAACCTTTTCCCAGGTATCTAGAGAACAGAGCATCTGTTATGACGCCCAGTGAATGAGCAAAGGGCTTCTGCGGCCTGTCCCGGCCACGAGCGAGTACAGGAATACGGGAGGCTGCTCGTGGTAGGAGGTGGTCGGTTTTGGCCCCGAGCAGCAAGCAAAGACAGCGGGTCGGGCACCCCAGGGCGCTCTCCATGCAGGTTAGCCCTCCCCCGCGCCCTCCAGCGTACGTGCCCCGGCGGGCGCGCGGT
>NW_010510901.1:1432-4985 GCF_000687285.1 Phaethon lepturus
GCTGGTGCGGCAGAGTCCGGGCCAGAGCAGGCTCTAGCGGAGTGCTCGCAGGGGTAACTGCTCCTTTCTCAGCAGAAACGGAGGAGGCTGTGTCAGCCCGCCCCGATGTACAGGCGCATGCCAAAGGTAGAGGAGAAACATGCCAGGCTCATTCATCACTCCAGGAAATCCGCTTGGAGAAGAACAAACTTTCTCTATTTTTTTTTTTTTCTTCAGATCTCTCAGACACCTACACTCAACTTTTTGTCATGAGCTGTCTGGAGCTGATTTTATCTTGCACGCTATGCACTTCAATGGCAAGGAAGGGGGTGATGGTTGGGCAACTGACACAAGGCTTCCACTCTGAGCAACCTCCGCTGCAGGTAGCCGATTACTCACTCCTTTTCCTGGCTGGGCCCAGTCTAGCCACTTTTCAAAGTATTTCTAAACATATGTGTAGCTGCAGGCTGCAGGACCGGCTGCCGTGCCAGAACTAATGGGGCTTGGACGGGGGCCTGGGGGGTTTGAATTGCTGGGAGGTTTGCCACCTTCTGGGCAGCCCTAGCAGGTCTGCTTTCCTCCTGCAGCCGCTATGGACCAAGAGCAACTGCTGCTTCTGTCCCCCATTTTCTGCTCTGTCGTACGAGAAGGCTAGCAAGTACTTTGCATCTAGAGGCTAGAAGCTTTCAGCAGGGAGATCGTACCTACATTCTCAACGATATTTTCAAGACACTGTTCTTAATCCATGACCACACCTACAGGCATCTTTTCTCGGTGGTTTCCAGCCCATGTGGCTGCCTAGTTCCCATACACATCAGTGCATGCCCAAAGGGGAATGGGGTAAATGAGGCCCCCCAGGACCGTCGTTCCCAGCTCCCAGCAGATCATGCTTTGCCCTGGTCACCTGCGTGTTGTGTCGGTGGCGTTTCCACCACAACCACTGTAGCTGGACCCAGTATAGACATCTGTTTGTTTAGCTTGCTTTTAAAATAAAGCCAAGAGCTGATGAGTGACATATCACTGATGCTATCATGTGCCACCCCTCAGCCTGAGGTTGTCCCGCCTGCGCCGGCCGACCGAGCGGGCTCAAAGATGTGGCTGTGCGACTGACAGCTTCGAAAAGATTGCCCTTTATCCAGAGCTAGGCTCTTGAGGTGCGCTCTTAGGGTGGTTGCATCATCCGTACAAATCCCTGACTTGGCCATCTGAAGAGGAGGGCTCCTCCTATGCACAGAGAGAGCGTGCAAGTCTCTGAGCTGGGCCCAGTGCTGTGGCTGAAGTGCTCTGGTGTGACTACTGTGACGCTTGAGACAAATTCCTGGTGAACCTTCACTTGCGTGAACTTTACGCTTGAGTCACGTCTGCCCTTCGCTCTGGAAACCTCCTGCTTTGACCTCAGCAGACAGCAGAAAAGACCAAGTGAGAAATTTCCCCCCACTTCTGCTTTTACCCTTGAAATGTAGCTTTTACAATGGGGCTGGTTATACAGTATTTTTCTTCAGCGTTCAACTCCCGTTTGAACGTTCCTGGTGACGCTCCCAGCTCCTCATCAGAGAAGTTTGTTCCAACTTCTGATTGCAAGCAGATAACGTAACTGTTATCCTTTCTTCCCTGTTGCTTCATGGTATGCAACAGGACATTACCCAAAACAGTTGCTTCCAGGTACCTGCCATTTCAGGAGTGACCTATCTACAAATGTCTATTACTTCCACATTTGCTGCTGTATTTTCCTGAAAAATCTCCCAAATGAAATGTCAGGGCAAAAGGATTGACGATGCAGCACATCTTTCCATCTCTGAGAAGATGACAGGACTGACAGCAGCTATCACTCACCGTGAGACCAGGAGCTGCACAAAAGGATCCCTGCTTTCTGCCAAAGCCACTCCTTACATCCAGTCTTCTCTGCCGGCAGTGGAAAACAGCCCCCCTTTCCTTGGAGGATGCTGGCAAAGATGTACTTCTAAGTGCCTGTTTTGCCCGGCATTCAGCAGTGGGCATGCACTGGCTGAAGCTCTGGGGGCCTGCCCCAGCTGTCTGCTCACATACGGTGCCCGTGACCCATACCTGCCTGGAGCTGTGGTGTTGCCTGGAAGGAAGGAGCAAGCTCGGAGGGAAGAGCGCTCGTGCAGCGCGAAGCCCACGCTCAGTGTCTCCCTGCATCTCCTCCACCTGCGGTGTTCCAGTCAGATTTCCAGGTGTGCGTGTATGGCTTGCATCCGTCTAGGCCCCAAAGAAACACCCGAGTCCTAGACTCCTCAGGGAAGAAACAGTGGAAGGGACGTCCCCATTCCAAATGGCCTCTCTCTTATGAGGTCTCATGTGCCACGGGTATGCTTTCCACAGGGCCTCCTTACGTCCAGTTCCCTTGGACGCAGGTGAGCGCAGGCCCAAACAGTTTCAACCCTTCGTGTCCACGTTCTTTGTCCGAAAAAAAAGAGAGAGCAAGAGAGAGAGGGTTGCTGGTGTGATGGAAAAGCCACCCTACTGGGGAAGAGAAATGGCGACAACCTTGCAGTTGTGTGAC
Organism: Phaethon lepturus; assembly: GCF_000687285.1. NCBI lineage: Eukaryota > Metazoa > Chordata > Aves > Phaethontiformes > Phaethontidae > Phaethon > Phaethon lepturus. Next base: position 3,936 of record NW_010510901.1, read on the forward strand.
CTAAAGACAATGCCATTCGCGTGGCCTGTGCATGGCCCCTGCCTGCCCAGCCCCTCCAATAGCTCAGCTGGACAGGAGGAGAACAGCAGAGGTCCTGCTTGCTCACTGGTTTCTAGATCAAAGCAGAAGGCAACCGAGGAAGGAAGGAGCTGGCCCCATTCAAGCTGGGTTCTTGTCACACCTGGGAAGACAGTCGGCATGTCGGAGCAACAGGCAGCAGCCAGTGCCTGACCGTGCCTGGCAGAAGACCAAGTGGGCAAAGACAAGCTCTGTCTACTGAGTAAATGGCAAGCAACCTCCTGTGAGATCTTGGCAGCGGGAGGTATTCTGTAAAATCACAGCTTCCGCTGCAACGTTTATTTTGTGCGGAGCTGGGTTTTGTCCCATCGCCATCGGCAGCAGGGAGCTGCTGGGTGTGTGTGAACAAAGGCACTGGGGAACCCCGGGCTGCTCGGACAGACCCCCTCCCGCCCGCTGCCTTTTCACGAGCCGAGCACATACAGCCACCCAGCCACCCTCCAGAGGCCAGGCAGACCTCCGCGCCGCGACTCCTCCATGCTGCCATTGCCCCAGACCTAAAGGGTGGAGGATTTCTTTAGAAACCTCCAGCCACTGCAGAATAAAGACTTACAGGTAATACGGCTTCATACTAACATCCTGCCCACCCGTCCTGACAGAAGAGTATAGAGCAAGAGTACCAGAAGCAATTCTGCCTTCCTGTCTCATGGCTTTTGTTTTGCTCAAAGCACTAGGACTCCTGGGCGTTGCAGACCTGACAGTTCTTAAAGACCGTGATGGCACATAGGGCAACTGCAGCTCTGGTGCACTTCTGGTCTATGGGGATTTCTGGCTTCATGCTGGGTAGTCTGGTTGTAACACCGAAATGCCAGAGCTTTAGGGTCATACCTGGTATTAGCGAGGAAACTTGAATGAGCATATATTTTCCCAAACGTGACTTCACAGTTTTCCAAAACCCAACAAAACCAATTACATAATATAATACAATACAATACAATACAATACATGTATGTATGTTGCTTATCCTGCTGA
>NW_010510901.1:5016-36417 GCF_000687285.1 Phaethon lepturus
CCTGCTCTGCATTTAGCAAATGCAAATCAGGCATGGCAGCTTTGCCGTACGAATCTGGGATGCTGTCAGCTAATGCTTTCCAGTTCCTCTCTGTGCTATTAGAAAATTCATTACAAGAAGGGCCTCATGGAAGCATTTTGTTATCGTTATTATCACATGAAGTTTTGAACGGGACTCAAGAAAAGGTGGTGCTTAAAAAGCACCTAGTTTGAATTCATGCCGACTGCACATTTATGATACAGGACTGAAACGTGTCCTGGAGATGGATTTTGCACGAGTATGGATATGCACATCCATGACTGTAACTGGGACTCTAATTAAAGTTTATTGCCATGGCTGCAGGTCAAATGAAATACCTCCAAGTGCCTCAAAGATCCTTCCATGCTAAGATCTTAGCTGGCATCAGTGGGACGGGGGGCATCTCCCTGTTATCCCAGAAACTCTGTACCAATGGGGGGCTGCTCTTCAGTACCTGCCTGGAAAGAGATATGGTACTGCTGGGGTTAAAACTGCACCCAGGACACCCCCAGGGGACCACTATGTCTGGGCCACAGTGAAACCCACAGCTTCTGATGGGGAGTTCCCACTGACCTGAGAACCCTGTGGCTAAATATGTGTCAAAACTGTAAAGATATTGACTGTGTCATGAAACCTGAAAAGAAACTATTTAAATACTACCGCTGGATGCATTAACGTTGTTTTAATCCTGTGGATCGTTTATACACTCAAAGAAATACCCTTTCAGGAAACAAGGATTATAGCTTGGATTTGGCAAATACATTTGGCTGAGTCAAGGACTAGGAGGGGGCCATGTTTTTCGTTTCGTTTTGTTTTTATATCATTTCATTTTTTTTCAAGGAAGCCCTTTGGGATTTTTCCTTTTGAAATGTGCTAGTGGTGAAAACAGCCAAGATTATATCTAGCTGAAAAAAGGAAATATTTTGGTCAATACCAAACAAAGTGCTTTAGGAGTCTTCCTTTCACTCTGTTCAAAATGTGCTTTTGGGTTGATGCAAAAGACAGTACTTTCGTTGCTTTTTTTTGGTTCATCCTTAACAAAAACGACCCTCTCAACCTAGCTTTTTAAATATTATTTACTCACAGTAGATATATTTTAAACAAACAGATCTATTCACAGCCTGTGACATTGTGAAGTAGAAACTGAAAAAGAAAAGCAGCGCTTCCAAGCTGATGGAAGTCCACCAGCCTACAAGGTGCAAATGCCGCTCGACTTAAAGTGGACCGAGACGAAGTGCCCGTCCTGCTCAGTGAAGCAGACGGTCGCATCTGAAAGCCGGTGAGTTTCTGTGGCGTGCTTGCTCCAAAGAGAAGGCTGCTGCAGCTGATCTTTGTTGATCTTGTATGATTTGGAGTTGGGTAAAAAGAGGGTTAAGCTGGCTCCCTATTAATTCAGAATACACACTGACTACGTGTACTCATAAATACTGGCCGCTCACAGGTGTTGAGGAAAATGGGAGATTTTGGTTGCTTCGCTATGCTCAGGAAAAGCTTTCCCAGTGCGCCACTGATCCAGCCTCATCTGAGGCAGCTTCATGGGTAGACTGGGAAGATTTCAAGAGTTTCACTTTTTATTCGGGAAGGCGGAGGGTGCTTTTTTAGAGTCCGCAGGAAGAATGCAAGGCTTTGCATAGCCCGTTGGCAAAGGAACAAAGATAACTTGGAAGCTATGCTCCTGCATTGCTCCCTTTCTTTCTATCTATTTGGTTTCCCTTTCTATACGAGCAAGGTAATTTTCAGCGAACAAAACCGAGCAAACCCGCTGGCTCACAGCGGACAGAAGGCGGCGGCACAAACTCAGCTGCCAGGATGAATTCTGCCAGTTGCAGAAGTCAGGACTCCCCCAGTCGTAAAATGAAAAATGAGTTAAACATCCAGCAGGTGTTAATGGAAGGCACGAACCACCCTGCAAACCGCAAGCCTTGGAAGAGGTACAAACTAAACGCAGACAGGAAATCCCCCACCCAGCCAGGACCTGGAAGTTGCCTGCACCTGAAGGAGAAGTAACTGGGGATGGTTTGCTTTAGGTCGATTATTTGCAAATGACTGAATGTGAGTGACGTTCATTCCCTTAGTTCTACGGTAACGTTATCAGATGAGCGACAAGTCAGCCCTTGCTATCTCCCTTGACCAGTTTCCTCTAACTGGTAGGATCTCTCCTCTCTGAAGACCTGATCCTGGTCTCCTTGAGTCAATGGCACTCCGTCATGACGCAGGTGTCAAAGGAGCACTTCTGCCAGCAAGTACCTCTCTATACAGCTGGGTCACAGTCTCAGAGCATTCAGGGATGACTGAGGGACGCAGAAAGGGAAGTATGTCCATGAGCTGCAAGGAAGGCTAAATTTCTTGGTAGAACCGGGCTGTGATGTTTCAAGGATTGGTGCTTACATAAAATGTCTTTGCTCCTATCTTTACTATTCCTTCACAGAGATCCAAAAGCCAACAAAGATTACAGGGCAACAGAGAGAGGTGCAGGTTTTACGGATAAGGCAAACCAGCCGTAAACGTGGTCAATGCTCACAAGGAGGAAGCTGGCTGGGATAAGTCCCATACATTTCTCTCTGGCATCCCATTTCACCCGGCCTGAATCTTCGCTGCAGTAACACAGCTTTTCTGAAATTCACCCACTCTTACTAGTAGTCAATGTTTCATTTCCCTATTCACACACCTCCCCTGCCCCAGCATGCCCTTGTTAGTTCAGACTGGCTCCAGCTAACTCTATGTGTATTTATCTTGCAGAAACTATCAATCACTTACTTTTTCTGGTTTATGGGCGTTCTCCCATCTGGCACCTGGCTGCCTTACAGTTTGTTGTATTACGTGACCTCCCTGTCATCCTGCAGGCTCTGCTATGGCTCCCAGCTCTGTGCATCAGCGCCAACAGCCATGGGTTAGGCCCTGCAACAGAATGGGGAAGGACTGTGTCTCTACAATGGCCAGTTATTCCTTTCGCTTTCCGGGTACGCTTTTGTTGGGAAATGGGAACCCATTTTACTTGTATGCTGACAGAGACGGACTGGGCTGGCTGAATTTCAGAGTGCTCCGGCTAGTGCTACAGGTGGACATAAAACTGGTCAGAGAGACACTCAAGTGTATACATTTTCACGTGTCATTTTTTTGGCACAGAAACCACTTGCTATGAATAAAGGGAAAAGAATAACTCAAGGCCTCTGGAGACAGAGGCTCCGGTGGCGTTTTACACTGCAGAGTGTTCTTCATATACCAATGGGCCTATGCAAGGCAGCTAGTAAGTATTTTTAAAGCTTTCCCAATAAACTTCAAAGCAGGAGTACATCCTATTGGCAGGGAAGGGCTGGCTACGAGTGGGAGCTCTGAATGCCACCTAATAATCCCTTCCTTCCGGCCGCCAAGGCTCTCCCCACAGGTGGGCTTCTCCTGCCTTTGTTTCCTAGCGGAATAGCCTCATCAATCACGAGAAAGCTCTAGAAACAAACCAAACATTGAAAAAAAGAGGCTGGAGCAGCAGGCCTCAAAGCAGAGGCTGGAAGAGTTACACAACTCCCAAGCCCGATGCCGTGAGTAAACAGAGCTTCATGGAGCGGGCTCCTGTTTATCACCTGTCTCCCAGTTAGCGTTGCTCGTTTCAGAAGCAGGACTACTCACGTCCCATGGGGACAGCGTGTCAGGTACACGACTGTCCGGAGACGGGCTAAATAGGCAGAGCAGAAACAAGCAGGAAAGGACTCTTGCTCTGCCACCCCGCCGGCTTCCCGGCCTCCAGGAGAGGAGTGTACTGCCAGGCCCCCGCTGCTCTCCGAACACGAGCTCAGTGGCTCAGTACCTCCTCGCTGCTCAGAGGCTGACACTGGAGGGAGATGCCACGCTTCGTGCATCCCCCTCCACACACAAGATGGATAATGTGACCTGCAGCTTCCTCCGTGACAACTGTTTTCTGTGGACGCTGGCAGGGTGAGCCAGGAAAACCTTTGGTGTGAATCTCGCGCCAAGCTTTCTTTTTTCCACCGCATGCCTTTATTTTCTCAAACTGTTTCAAATCCAGTGAATTAAAAATTGAGAATCAAATGTAAAGGAATTGCACCTCTTCAGGTGAGATGCCTTGTGTCATTTCTAAGATCTGAGTCGCCTTCCTTCTGGGACGGCGGATATTGAAAACATTCCCTTCTTCCCCCAGTGAAATTCACTCCTGGCTCAGGACACCACTGTGCTTCTCTGCCGCCTCCTGTCACCACCCGCGGAGACTTGGATCCCTCTTGGGCTTTGGGAAATGATCAAGGCATGGAGCAGAGGCAGAAAGCTTGGCTCTTCGGTAGCCTGAGAAGGCTATGGTGCTTCTCAAGACAGACCAGCAATTAGGTGAAATGAAAGGCAGTCAGTCGTTACGTGAAGGTGCTCATAGGTTATCTGGCCTGCTTTACCCATACCTGCAGTATTTCCCAGAGTCGAGCGCCAGATTGCAGGGCACATCTTAGCGTAACTGTAGACCCACTATAATTACAGAAACACATATCTTTTGGAAACATAATTGACCCTTTGGAACCGACAGGCCATGCAGGTGAAATTAAGAAAAGCAGCAATGCGTTACAAATATTTGGGCAATTTCCTCTTGGTACATAATTGCTTGTTTCGTGACCTAAACCCCAGTATCCCTTACAGTCCTTCACAAGCGTACACGTTACTTAAACTATTTATAGATGCTTTGATCCTTTCTGCAATCGAGGCGGTGATACATAGATCAACGAAATGTGACATAATTCTCGATGCTGCCATCTTGAGCTATGCCTCATGTGACCTACCAACTCCTCATAGTTGCTGTGGGCACACTTTATCAGCTCCATCTATTGCAGACTTCGAAGAGGTGCCTCCCTAGTGCAGAGGATGCTTGGGCAACGGAGGATACCAGGCATGCTACGTTGTGTCATCGGCCCTTGATGATGGGGGTGAGAGAAGTCCGTGTCCGCAGTACTTTTCCACTCGCTTTCCTACCAGGGAGCTGATAACTGGGTTGTTACGACATGTATGAGCTTTAGTAAGGCTGATCCTTGCGGAGCCAGAGGTCAGTTTTGGCTTGGAATACCTCAGTGGTTTGCTGATGCTGATGCAAAGTGGGTTATTTTCAGGTATGAGAGATCTCAGCTGTTCCTTCCTTCCTTCCTTCCAGAAAGCACCTGCAGTTCACCTGGAATGGAGCTAGATAATGCATACTCAATGACTTGTGTTAATAGTCACTGGAGATGTCTGAAAAACACGGGGGTTAAGGTCTGTGGAGCCTCTTTTCCTTCAGCAGTGACTTTCTAGCATTTCCCATGGTCAGACAGGAGCAAAACTCCACAGCTGGCGATTTGCCATGCCACGGGAATCCTAACAAACATGAACTTTCTGTTTTGACAATGCAATTGCTTTGTTGCCATAACATCAGTGCGTTTCATTTTGACAATGGTGAAAATATTTGTCTGTCAAAAGGTCATAAAGATATATTGCAGGGTTAATTATTAAACACAACTGTGAAAAGCAAATTGTAACACAAAGAAATTCAGGAAAATTACAGTCTTAGGAGGTAGGATGAGGGAAGGGAAGCGGTCCCTATGAAAAGGAAACCTGAAGAGAAAAAAGGAGGAATACCTTGCACAAGAGAGTGGTTGGGAACACAAGAGGCTTGCTGATGAGCAGATGCACCCATCCTGGTCACCCATGGTGCACATGTGCACCATGACGTGAAAGATGAGCATGATCCTATCGAGTCTCGATCCCAGACCGCAGCCTGCGGTCTCAACTTCCTACCCCAAGAAAACAGTTTGCCTTGAGGAAGTGTTTGTGTGTTTCAAGGGGTAAAGGCTAGAATAGAAAATGTCATTTTTTCCTTCTCTGTCCAGAAGGCAAACGAGGCCTGGGTCCCTGGGAGCACGGGCTTGACTCCTGTGCAACAGATCTGGAGAGAGACAAGGGAGTGGTGGAACTGGGCAACCGCTCTGCTGGAAGGGCTGTCTCAGGAGGGAGCAGGCAGGGCCTGTAAGAGATCCCTCTTGTCTTGTTACAATGAGAGCAGGAAAACGGGCAGAAGGGGACTGAGGATGCCCTAAGCAAGCTGAAGATCTACAGAAGGAAGCGGAAGAGGAGCACGAAGCACTGAAGGGCCAGTGCTATATCGAGTCCTTCCTTCAGAACCTTACTCCTGAGATCTTCTACAGGAATAGGTTTTGATTTCTAATGGGCAGAGCTGCCTTGGATGGTGTGGGAGCTAAGCGGGACTCAGGTTTCAAGCAGCTGGGAACAGGGAACAGCATTTCTCAATTGATATCCCTGTGGATTTGCTTGTGATGATTGCTGACAACTACCCTTAGTTCCCTTGGCCTCCTCACCGGGGCTGACGGGCTGTAACACCGGAACGATTTAGGGAGCCCCCACCCTCAAGCCATGGGCCAGCGGGGAGGAACTTGCATCTGGCTCTAGGTCACAGATACGCCAGACTTCGTTGCTCAGGTTTGAGGATGTCGAGGATATATCGAGGCCTGGGACAAGCTGCAGGCTTTCTGGGCCGTGACTTACTGGAACGAGCTAGTCAGATTTTGATCCAAGGCAAAAGAAACCTGGAAAAGGCGCTTTTTCTTAGAGATAGTATCGCCATTGCAACAGTGAGGATTAACCTGGAACTTTCAGCATGGATCTTCTGCTTGTGAAATCCTGGCCTTTCAAAGTCTGTGTTCCCATGTGAGCCTCTTCTATAGTTTTGTTATAAAAAACTTACAGTTACATATACAGGGGAATTCCACCTTCTCCTGCCTAAGAAATTATGTGACGTATAAGCGAAAGAGCCTCCAAACAGGACATCTGAAACAAACTTCACCAAGTAAGTGGCCTGTTTCTCCGAAATTGCACTTCCCATAAATATTTCATCCTCTCATTTCCTGTGTGCTACTTCTTACGTTATTTGTTTAAGTCAAATCCCCATGTGGCAACTGCTAACATACATAATGTGACTGTAACTGCCCTAGGAGCAAGTGAAACTGCACGGATGAGAAGGACAAGTAAGTGGAAATGGAAACCACTGATACGGCCAAGTACCAAATGATAAAGCTAATAAAATGCCCTCTCCTTTCCCGAGCAGCAATGGACTACATTGGTTAACTGGCCTTCAACATGGGTGACAGCGACCTGCTTTAGGAAGGTTTTTTTTTAAAAGACCAGAGGGCACAGCGTTTGGGCTAACGTGGCAGAGTCTAAGGCACATATATCTGCTGGTGACTCAGTGCCTCTGATGTCATTCCCGCTGCTGGCAAGAAAAGAGAGAGACAGGAGCGAGTTCAGATATGACCAAGGCAATTTCTAACTTAAAACGGCTGGGATGTCGCACACCAAACCCTAGGAAGGCAGCGGCGTCCCGTCTCCCCGACCACCTCCTCATTAAAACTCTTCCTCCCTCCCCATAGGAAACAGCTGGGGCCAAATCCTCTTTTCCTCGCAGGGTACAAGCGGCTGCCGTGCTCTGCACGGTCTCTCTGCAAGGCTTCATCATGCTTCGTAGAAGGTGAAAGGCCTCTGCACTGAGATGAGGAGGGATGCAGCCCGAGACGGAGAGGAATATTTTGCTGGAAGTATTTTAACATTCAGGTGGTTACTAAAGGAAGGCCCTATGTGCGAGTGGTGTGTCCGCCGACCTTCGTCTCTTCCGTGCTGCACCCAGGGCCGTTTGCATCTCGTTCTGGTCCTGTCTGTGTAATGAGCAACGCTATCTTTATTTCAGGTGGCTGTTAGGGACACGTGGGCCTGTGTCTGAGCGCCAGCCCTGCAGACTCTCCGCAGATGCAACCCGGCCCCTCAGCAGTCCGTGCCGCTGTGCTTCTGCACATGTTTTCTCCTAAGGCTGGCTGTTTCCAAGGGCTATGCCGGTACCCATTTTGCACCAGCCATACCTCAAGACAAAGACTGGCAGTGCTGGCTCCTCTGTGAAGATGCTTTAAAGTCTGCAACTGCTTTTAATCTAGGCCTAAACTCCGGCCCCTGGTGTAACGTTTGCCTGCCAGTTCAAGGGCGACAGCGTTTCTGAAGTACCTCCTTTCTCTCTTGTCCCCAAGCGAGGCTTCTTGTGTTGTCATCCTTACTCCCAGTGATTCCCCTTCTCTCTTTTTCATGAAGCAGCAATTTCTTCCCCGCATCGGCATATCCTCTGCAGCCTGCAGGCAGCATCAAAGAGAAGGACGGCAAGCTGTGGCCTGTCCCGTAGGAATGCCATCTGCAGGCAGAGGGAGCAGCGGGAGGCGTGCAGGACTGACCTTGCTGGCGGAGGCAGGCTGCGAGGTAGGGAGCTGCAGAAGATAACAATGCACCTGTTTTATTGAAGGCGTGTTGACATCGAGAATCAGATCCTGTCTTACTCTGCTAAAACCGTAAAGTGGAGTGGCTTTTCTGGAACAGCTCCTGAATGGGCTTGTCCAAACAGCAGCAGGGGAACATCAAAAGCTGCAGCGATCATCCGCAGATAAGCACTCGAACTGTCTGATCCTGAGCTACCCCCAGGCATGGCTTAGTAGCTTCTCTGCCCATGATGATCTCTCCCTATAGCTCTCCCTTATACCAGAGCCTCTTTCCACGGCGATTGCTTCATACACATGGTAAAGGGCTAACTGACTGCCGGTCAAGAAGGTTTGATATCCAAAGAATAGTTACTTGTTGGATAACCCACAGCGTGAAGCCCTTTGAACAGAGAAGGGAATGGGAACGCAGGCTTGGGTCAGCGCTAGAGCAAGCAAGTCCCCGCTGCAGTGACCCAGCCACAGTGGGAAGTGTGTTTGCATCAACCATCTTTCAGTAATTATAGCAACAGATGACTCAAGATCAAAGTGTGTTTGTGAATGATGTGGCGAAGTAAATGTATGTAAATCTGAGCTTTTTTATCTCTGGATCTGTCTTTAATGCTGACTTCTGTCCGGCTTTAACCTGCCCTGGGAAAACATCTCGGCTTCCACTGCTGCAGCGCTGGTTTGGACAGACCCCCGTGAGCCTCCTGGCTTCCTCCACGCTCACCTCCTTGCCCCGTGCACGGTACGGCTGCGGCTGGTTCGCGCGGCAGCCCTGGGGACAGCAGCCGCTTGTCTTTGGGACCTGATCCCCAGAGTTCTTCTCACTGCAGAAGGGCACGATTGCTGTTGCAGTGAGTCAACAGAGCCAGGTGCCCGGGTGCTTTGTGCCGACATGCCGAGGTGCTGCCGGTGGTTGCTACTTCCAGGTTGCCCCTCCCATTATCAGCACCCCAGCGGGCAGCTGCTTCTCCGCTGGCCAAGTGCTCCAGAGGCGGTTTCTGATCCAACTTCTCCCAGTCTTGCCCAGCCATAAGGCTAGACCGCAGAGAGGGTTTGAGAGGAAGGCCCCTTTGCTCAGGGTGGCACAGGTGACAGCTGGTGGCTCACCAGCACGTGGAGAGGGTCCCATTTGCCCAGCCCTCTGAACATATCCCATGATAGCCCTACATCTAGGCTGAATCTGTTTCATCTTCTTTCTGTCACGTATTCTCCTATCAGGTTCTCTCAAGTGTTTATCCTGTATTTTCTAATTAGTTAATCACTTTGCCCATGATGCTGAGCTCCAGTCGTTACCCGCACCGGGTGTTCTCTTTGTGCCATCCATCTGTAAGCGCTCCGTTGGGATGTCTCCTCTCTGCGCAACCTACTCTGGACAGCACCACACATGTCTGAGGAGACCCTTCCGAGCCCTGGAACGCACTGCAACTCTCCTGCTCGTTAGTTGAGTTCCCAGCAGCTTCACAGCCTTGCTTTCGGTTCCCTTTCATTTGCACTACTGCAGTAAAATACTTCTTTTTTTTTTTCTTCTTCGTCTTTATAACGTGGCTTTTGCCTACAACCCTCTGCACACGAGGAGCAGGAGAATTCTTGCTGTTAGCTGAAAACTCAACACAGCATAAAAACCTGCCAGAGGAGTAACTTGCTGGGTGAAAGCGCTAACGAGAACCTTTAGCTCTGCTTGCCTGTGTCCCCTGAGAGGCAGACCACCTGCAGGGAACAGGAGTAAAGGCCTTCTAGGGCCATGGTGAGAAGGGACTGTGATGACCAGCGGTTTGACTTGCTTTGTTGCTTGTGTCACAGATATTCAACCGCCTCACCTCATGCTGCAGCATATAGTGGATGGTTGGTTCTCCAACAGAGGTTAGAGGAAATGAGGCAGGGAGAAGTTTTCTAAATGTAAGAAACAAAGAGAGAGAAGTTACTCCACACACTGGTCTCTCCTGTGGTTGCACGCTGGCTCCAGACATCTTTCCCGCACAGTTCCTGGCTCTAAAGGTGTTTGAGTCACAAGCAGCAGAGTATGGAGAGAAGGTCAGGGTATCTAGGGGTTAGGTAGAGAGAATGAATCCTGACTTCGAAAGCGTTCCCCAGATGTCCCAGAGACAGTCTTGATCTCTCTTAGTGATCTCTGTTGCTTTCATTTGCTGTTTTAATTCCAAAAGGCATCTCCGTAGCCAGTGCCTTCTGCACGCTTACCACGTGGCAAGGATGACCAAGTTGGGTAAAGTTCAGAGATGCCACCTGGGATTAGGGACCGATGCCATCTATACACAGGATTTCCCAAATCACATCAATCAAACATCTACATTTTTCATTGCTTATGCTGAGGTGCTGTGTTGCTCCTACATGTTTGTTTCTCAATGGAGTAGAGGCTTAATTACTGGGTTGCAAAGCTCCCAAGGGTCTTATGAAAAATGAAGTGGAGGAGCGAAGCATCATGACTTACTGGGACTCCTTAAACCGCGATAGGTTGCTATCCGGCCATTTGCTGTAATCCGGGGGAAGTCTGTCCCGAAAACCATCTGCCCAGCATGGATGTGTTTTGGTTGCTATCATCAAAGTCTACAAGATGAACAGGCAATTCAGGGTAGCGCTTTGAATGTTATCATTTGAGCTTCTTAAAAGCTTAATCTTTCTGTTCCTGGGATCATGTCTTCCTGATGAGGAATAATTAAGAGTATCCTGTGGTGAAACACTGGATTATTATTAATGAAACTTGCGCTGCCCTGGAGTTTTAATTGACTCAAGTGTTTAAACACATGCCTGACTTAAAACATGTGGGCACTCTCATTCCTGCCACAGGAGCTACCAACGCTTTTCACGCAACACCAAGAAATGTTACCTATGAAAAACACGTTTGATCATTTATTAACCTCTGCCCATATGCAGAAGGCAAATGGAGGTTTGCTAATTATTTAAAGGAAGTCGGGGTTTGACATCAAGGTGTCTGTTCTCTCACCCCACCCTTCCAGTTCTCCTTTCCCATTGCAAGCTGTCGGATGCAGACAGTGAGGTTTCAGGAACATGCCCTGTCTTCACAACCTCTGTCTATGACGGCGGATACAGCTGCATCCCGATTCCTGCATGGAGACTCCCAACCGCTCCCACAGTACCGGTCGAATTTTCCGGTGCTTGCACAAAAAGAAGCAGAGATGGCTGGATTTGGTGCTCTGGGTCTTCCTCTCGTTGCACCTCATCTTCCTGGGAGAAGGGCCAAGGGGAGCAAAGGCACTGGTTGCTGCCAATGGCTATCAATGAAGAGCACTTCGTGTAAGTAAGTCACATCTGTTGCCCTGCTAAATGTCATGATCCAGGAATGCAGCTACAGCTCAGGCAGTTGCCAGCTGGCCAAAGCAACAGCAGGTGTGTATTCTTTTATTTGTTTATATATGTAAATTGAGTCCAAAGTCTCATACAATTAAGTCATGCGATGCAAGGCATGTGACAGAGTGGTTAAGAAATAGTGAAGGGCAGACAAGGGTGACAGGAGGAAAGCATTTTAAAGTGGCAGCTGTGAGCTACATCATGTTAGAATTGGGTAACCTGCATTTAGGGGAGAGGCTGGAAAAGAAGGGCGTAGCTCTGGGATGGGAGGTCTGTCTCTTTTCTCTGGAAAGGGCCCTGATCCTCAGGCTTGGGCCCTGACTTTTTTTTTATGTCTACTGCAGGGCTGATGCCCGCCCACCGACCTCATCGGCCACAGGTCCTCTCCTCTCCTCTCCTCTCCTCTCCTCTCCTCTCCTCTCCTCTCCTCTCCTCTCCTCTCCTCTCCTCTCCTCTCCTCTCCTCTCCTCTCCTCTCCTCTCCTCTCCTCTCCTCTCCTCTCCTCTCTCCTCTCCTCTCCTCTCCTCTCCTCTCCTCTCGGTAGACACGCATTGCCTCAGCAGGTTACTCCTGGCTTCTCCACGGCACATGAGAAAAGGCAGAGGGGCTGAATAAAACGGGCTTGTGGATGGGACTTCGTCTGCTGAACTCACGCTGGATCACACAGGAAGTCTTAAGCTGAGTAGAAAATGTCTGCTTTAATGGTGACTGGATTTGAACCCATAATTGCCATAACCATGTCTGATTTGCAGTTGTGTGCACAAACAAATTACTTGCCAGTGCACTGGCTGTGCTTCACATTAAATGCTCCTGGGTCCCAGTCTTTTTAAAAAAAACACAAAAAACCGTCTTTAGTAATATTGGTCTGATCCTCACGGAGATGAGTAGGAACGTCTGTATTGACTTCAGGAGAGACAGACGGTACCCTTACACACAAACCAGCCCAGTGGCAGACATCAAATGATGTTGTTCCCTAGCAGTCTACTGATGTTATCGATGTTTCTTTGAGTAGTTAGAAAGAACAAGATCCTACAATGACAAACCACAACGTTTGTTGTGGTACATAAAGACAAGTTAAAAAAAAAGAAACATTCCCAAATAATTAAAAAAAAAAGTGCATTTCACATCCCTTTTATTTTTCATGTGCCAAGCACCTTATGGACAATTTGCTCATGATCTGCCAAACAAAGGGGGCTACGGTCTATCATGGAAGATGGACATAAAATAGCTAGAAAATCAAGCCTAGAGCAGAGAATTGCACCATTAAAAATGAATCATTACCTTATACATAAAACCGCATTTATTAAGCTTTGAGGCATGCAATTCCAGGGAACAATGAAAAACTTACTTTAAGTTAATTGATATCATTACTTCTGAGTTTCTTGTTGGTGGCTGCTTTCCTCCAGAGAATACGTGCTGTTTATAGCACTGCCCTATGGAAAGCACTGGGACAGACAGTAATCGTTTGACCTCCACTGGCTGTTGGCTTTGTAGAAATGAAGTACTTGCACTTTTGCTATGAGTATTATTCTTTTAGGTATAAGGCTAATACAAAATCAGCACAAAGAACTAGGTTTGAGTCTCTAAGAAGCAGGAGTGTAAAATTTTACAGGCTGTTGTGGCCTGATTTTTTTTCAGAAGGGATTTCCAAACTCTTAAGCTCAGATTCATCAAATCCTGTGAGTTTCTGAGTCCACAACAAATGAGCAAGCTGGATGTGGAATGTACATGAAAGACCAAACTTGTGCCTAAAACCAGTCGAATGGCAAGTAAGAAGCATGCAGACACTCAGCAGGGATGCACGCTGACATTCTGCCGCAACCCTTCAGTAAGGGAAGCTGGGGCAGGAAAACTAAGTGGGTTTAAACGGGAGCGTGATAAATCAATTAACAGGATTATGTAATGTGTTTGTTTGCCATGCCAGTGGCTGGACTTGATGCACTAGGAGTTACTTTCCAGTCCTCTATTCCTACACAAAGCCTAAAATACTTATTAAGTAATCTAAATAAAAGTGCTCTCCGACCTCACTGGATGTTGCACAGATGTGGCACAGGAGGGAAGAAAATCCAACAGTCTGTACTGAAAGTTTACTCATTACGTATTTACACTAACACTGTAATTCACACACACAGCACTGATGTGTGTAAACGCTGACCAAAATTTTGAGGTTTGATTGAAGGCATTGGCTCCAACAAGCCGTATTAGTTAGGCCATTTCCTTGCTAGATACCCTGAGCAGTTCTCTCCTAGAAGAGTAACCGCTCCAGATACAGAAAGACGCTAAGAGGGTTGAGCAATATGCCCTACAGACTTCCATGCCCTGTCATCGCGAGGCCGTATGATTTCACTCAATTACCAAGTCCTAATACGCGTGTGGCACTTTGGACTGATCGTCTGTTGGCTTTTGCAGAGTTGTCAGACCGAGGAGGAAAGTGGTTTTTCCATCAGTGCTGGCTGTTTGTTATGCGAACTCTCCCAGCTCCTTAGTGTCAAAACACCTGGCAGCGCTGTCACGTTGCTACTGCTTGTTTGTCCTGTTACCCCGAGCGGCGTGCAGGCCCTGCACTGATTTGGCTGGCCCTGGCGAAGGGAGCCACATTGAACGCCGGCGCTCAGAGTCATGTGTGGATTGTGCTGCCTGCTTACTCCCTGCTGGGATTCAGGTAGGCTGGGGGCTTGGGCTCAGCTTGCTGGGGGAAGATTATCTTCTAAGAAGATGTTGCTGCTGAGAATGATGGGAAGGATTTCCATAAACGATATGGGGAGCACAGCGATTCTGGACTAACACCACCCGTGTAGATGACACCTCAGCCCCACTGGTACTGGCCACACACGAGTTCGTAGAAGTCACCTCCAATCCTGAGGCAAGACACATCGCATAACCATCAAGAAGTGAAGTCCTACACCCACATTTGCATTGCCAGGTCTGGTTGCCCTTTTTTCATGGTTATCAGAAGGCCCACAAACTCAGCCAGGTCAGCTGCAGCTCCTGCCTACTGTACGGCCTTGTATAAAGCAACTTTCTTAGCACCCGCAAATCCAGTTCAGTCTCTGGAAAAACGTGAGCGGAGCAGTGGTACAGACCATACTTCAGGGTGGAGACTTCTCCCAAAACCAGCTGCAATTGTTTGTTGTGTAATGGTGCCTGTGGAGTTTTGTAACTCCCTCACATACTGGGAGGACTCACTTGATCGCAAGAGTAATTTCACTTTCTGGCATCTATCATCCATCAGAAATTCCAGGCCAGAGCTTTAAAAAGCAACTAGTGACTTAGGATCTCATGACTGCTGAACATTTAGATTGAGGTATCTCGGCAGACCTGCATAATTCTCCTGCCCAGAACTCCTCCTCATAACAGGCATCAAAACTGTGGGTCGCTCCAAAAGCCCGAGGCTGAGATGTGGAGCTAACACTTGCCCAAGATGAGTCACAAAAGCTTCTTGTGAACCAAAATGTCATCTCTAAGCCCCCAGATGAAGATGCCTGCCCAGGACTTCAGGGAGCACACGCATCCTTCCCTCAGCTACGGGATCGCATACAAGTTTTAGGCGCAACAGTGCCACAGGCACGAGGGGCACAGCTTAGGAACACCCGAGGCCACCTGCCAGCATCGGCAGAGGCCACAAGCCCTGGTGGTGCTGACAGGCCTATGGCAACCCCAACGCATGATCACGCTCAGTCTCCCATCAGGCTTTGAAGCTCACGCAACCATCTGGCTGGCATGCGAGGGGGCACATGGAAACAGGGCAGGGTCAAACACAGAGCGTCTGATGAAAGTTGTACCAGCCTATGCTCCTCTTGCGGCTTCCTCCAGACGTAGCTCACAGGGAGGTGCCAGATGTCACCCCAAAACACCTTCCTCAAAGCAGTCCTGCCACATGCTGTGCTTCATCAAAAACAGCGTGGCAAGGGGATGCCCGCAAGGCGCCTGCTGCGCTACACCAGCCCCGGCCTGCCTGCCGAGTCGCGTTTGTGGTCCCAGGGGTCTGCTTTGAGGAGCGTGGCTCCTTGCCCCCGAGGAATGAGTCCAGTCGCGGCGTTCTCTGTCAGCTTATCTCCCTTCTCGTGTCACGCAGCTGTTCTATATGCTGTGGGCGACTGGCAAGCACTAGCCGAACTGCTGCTGCCTGCTGGGTAAGGAGGGAAGGACTGGGAGGCCTCTGTATTTACATTTGTTTTGGGAGACCATCAGCAGGGCTGAGGGGACTAAGTAGGACAGCAAACCAGCAAGGAGAAGCTTGGTGCACGTTGGCCTGCTGGCAATCAGGAGCACAAGCACAATGAGGGCCACGAGCAAACTGGAGAGCCTGCCGTGGTGTGGGGGCACAACGGTCGCCTCCCCAGCCCGTCGAGTGGTACACGGGGGACTGCAGCCACACTGCGCAGCAGCCTGCCATCTCCAGCCTACGGCCTCAGCACCTGGGTTTGCCGCTCAGCCTAAGGTGATCTGAGCGCGGTAACACGCAGGGCTTGTGCGGGACTGTTTGGTGGTTCAGTACTCCGGCACAACTCGCACCAAATCAGACGGCCGATACTCAGAGCTGGTTCCTGTTGTGGACACGCTTCGGACTAGACTGGGCTTTCTTTGAGAGACGTGGCAGAGGAAACCTGGCTAAGTAGCTCCAAGACCCTTCCATCCGTCAAGACTGACCCTACGTGGGTGATGCTGTTAGTCAAGTGAATCCAGAGAAGCTCGGCAACTGTATCTTACAGTTAAGCTATAAAGGTCCTTAGTTAAGCTATAAAAAAAAAAAAATCCTACCTTCCCTGAACCCATCTTGAACTCTGCCCTACACCAATCCCCAGCAAAATGGTACCTGCATCCGTTCCACCCAGGCGTTCAATCAAATGGTGACTCACTGTCACAATATTCTTATTCATGCATTTATTGCCCAGATAATTCTCCACTAAGCTCATGAGTCGTTCTTTCACTCCCATCACATGCACAGCGAGGATGCTGTTGCTTTCTGCTATTCATAAATTAGGAGGAGAAGGAGAACAGACAGAGCCTTGGTCCAGAAAATGTTATCATCTTCTCTAGAGATGCCCTTCAAAGGACGCACAGTTGGACTTGTGACCTCTCCATAGGGTCCCATTTAGCACATTTGGTCAAAGTAGGGGTATGCTTTTCCTATGCATCTTATTTTGAATATTGTCTGCTGTTTAAAGGCAACCGGACCCTGCATGGAGGAGGCAGGAGATATGTAAGGTGAGGTAGGTAAGGCTGCCAGGTTTAACAGGATCGACTAAAATGTACTTGTTAAACAATCGCCCAGGACCCTTGCGGCTCAGAGACTGTCCCCGCTCTTTGCTTGTGAACGGAGTGAACGAGATCCCCAGCTACAGTCACTCGGAGTTCAGTTGACTTGAGGTTCCTCTTGGCTCCGTGCATTGCTTGCACTACCTTGAATCCAGTGCCGAATGTAAATCTCTAGCAGGATCCAACAACAAAGAGAACAACTCTACTGATCCCAGGGTGTCAGTCTCCTAAAACAGGTTGTCTCTTATAGATTTCTCTGACCGTCACAAGGATCAGAGCCCAAAAGGCTACCCCTCCTGATCTGTGTGAATGAGTACTTCAAAGCTGAGCTCCAAGCGGGTTGTCTGATATTTCTAGCGGCAAGCTCCATTTTCCAAATTCAAGGAATTGGGTTTTCCGTGTGTGTTACAGGGAACAAACAAGGCCCTAGTGACTACTGCAGACAAGCACTGAACAGCTCATTTTGCTTGGTGAAGCGCCTCATGCCAGTCTACTTCTAGAGCCGGAGGATTTTGGTCAGGGCTTCGCAGGCCGTGGATGCCCAGGTCTCGTTGGCCATGTTTGCAGCTGCTTCTCTGAGATGAGCAGACAATTTTATTTCAGGCATCAGCAAATTTCAAGCAGGCCAGGAGACAAAACGCTCGGCGTAGAGTAACTATATGTATGCACAATCCATGCAAACTTCTCTGACATAGTAGACTAGGAATTGCCAGTTCTTGCTCATTTGGCAATATTCTGAGTGCTCCTTAAGACCCCAGAAGATGGGGATTTCTCAATGAGGCATGAATCTCTGTTTTTTTCCTTAAAACAGGTTTGGTTCCCTCAGGGCCATGGACAAAAAAAATGAAAACATGGTTACAGTGCATCCAATGAGCTGAGCTGGCAAATAAGAAGGTGTCTGTAATACCTATTTTTGTGAGAATAATACAGTTTCCATGCAGTATCAAGGCTATGAGGCCCAGTCATTTATTTTTCACATGCTTGGTGTGGTCTATAACGTGTAGCTGTGGTGGAATGCCCTTTTGACCACTTTCAACTGTGCTTTGTGGCCAAGGAGATGAGCTGCCTGAGCCTCGTAAATAAAACAGTGGCTTGGTGTCAGAGAGAGAGGCGATGGGAAAAGTTCTGCTGACTTTCTTTCTGCTTTCTGTTGCCGACACAGGTCAGGAGTGTTAAACCAGACCAGAGTTTCACACTGACCTTTCATCCTGCCGGACCAGTGGGTGCCCTCAGTCAGTGAGCTGACAACTGCTTAAATCAACAGCCAACTGGTTCAACTTCTTAAGGCTTGTCAAATTATTTGCATAAACATTGTGATCAGAGCAAGAATGGGCTTGAGCTTTAGAAAGGATTTTTCCTACAGTTTTCTTATCTTCGCTCCTCTGTCTGCCCCTGCGCTGCCTGTTTAAAGGACTTGCTCCCCAGGGACTGATGATCCCAGGTTTCCTCTGGATTGGTGTCTAGAGCTGCAGCCTGCGGGCTCTTTGAGATGAGCTTGCACCACCTGTTTCTACTTAGTGGAGGCACTGGAGGGGGGCGGTTTGTTCTTTTTCCAGTGAGCTGTATTCACGACACAGACACGAACATCATATCCTTGAGATCCCTGACACGTGTCTGAATTTGGCCTGTTGTTAGAGGGGCACTAAGAGAGACACACACTGCACAACAGCTAAGACTCATTTCCTTAGGAAAATAAGCTAAACATACTGCGCTGTGATGCGCCACTGTGGCAGGCCTTCTGGGGCTTCGCAGAGTAACATGAGGTTTCCGTACTGCAAACCACTTTGGCACATGAGCTTTAGGCAGCTTTCTGTCTGACGAAGGTGTGGAGGAAGGGTGGTCTTCATGATCGTGTCCCCTGCCAGCAGCGGCCAGAGCACAGAGCAGCGTAGGTCAGGGTAGAGCTGTGCCTCTGGAAGGCTGTCCATCCCTTGTGCGCTTGATGGCTGCTTTCTCCTCGCACTGTGACTCACTGCACAATAATCCATGCGGAGAAACAAAGGGCATTTCCAGCCCGTGGTCCCCTCTCTGGTCAGTGCAGGTTTGAGTCTGGCGAGACTGCTCTTGCAGGGAGAGGACAGTGCAAACCAGTCCACATGCGCATGTATTGAAGCAGCTCCCATGGTTCCTCTCTGTCTCTGAAAGTCCAGACTCCCCACCAAACTGCCGTAGCTTTTGCAAATATTCTTTGTTCCTTTTTCTAAACAGCTAGGCAGATTTTAAAAATATTGAGCTCTTCCTGCTAGAAACTTTTGCTAGTTCCCAGAGCTTGCAGAGGATCCCAGGCCTATCATCTCTGCTAAGAAAAAAAGTTCTTCTCGCATCTGTTCAAAAGGGGAAGGATGTAATACTGACCCATATTGAGTAAGAAATGTACGCTCCTCATTTCAGAAGCAGTTCTTGGAATGTGCTTGGTATTCAGATGATAACTTACGTCTGTAGCAACTTGCTGAGCGAAGTCTTGAATCACGCTTTGATAAAGTGATGTGTTTGAAGTTTCTGAAGGCAGTACCTTGCTATCATTCCCTTCTCGGTGCTGTCGCTCAAAGCTCTTCAGCCTTGCTTCTGTCAGCAGGTAGTCAGACTAGAGCCCCATTCAGCTAAACCTAAAACCCACCTGGGCTTACTTGATTATTGATTAAAAACAGGCATTGTAAAAAACGAGGAAAACAATCTCCTCCTGAACGAGTTCGCTTAAAGCAAACAGCAACAGTATGTTTTCCCCCAGCGAATGTAAGCTGAAGAGCAAGACCCTTCCGGCCACCCATACCGCCTAGCTTTGCACAGCCCATGTCATGTGGTTTTTGGGGTGTTGGCTTCCCTTGTTTCGAGGCTATCTATCTCCTACATAAATGGGGTTTAATTGCTCCTTCCATCAGGCCTGACAGAAGAGTGCTAACACACCCACTGGCTGTAAGCAGGCCTGTGACTGTCTGCAGATCAAAGTTGATCCCACCTTACGGCAGCAGCCACGAGCACATTCCAGGGTAACGAGAGCCCTGCGAAAGGTATGGAGAAGCCTGTAGCCTCACAGTGCTTCCCACCCACCGCTGACTTCCATTAATTAATTAACTCTGCAGCTTTGTTCCCTTATCATAATCCTCCCAGCAACAGCACAATAAATTGTACTTGCAACAGATGCTTAAATGAGATGATCCCAGGTCTTTGCAACTTGAAACAAGGGTGGGAAACTCATAGCTTTGTGGTGATCTCCAATTCATTCATTATACAATCGGATTTTAATTGCTTTAAGAATATGATTCTAGTAAATCTGGCCTCTACTACGACTCACGTTAAAGACTTCAGTTGCTAAATCTCCGCTGCTATACACAGTTAGTCTATCCCTTGTGGTCTCTCTTACTTCAGTGAGCTCTAAAGTATGGAACTGTTTGTAGAAACTAATGCTGTGTTCACCCATCCCATAGTTACCCAGCGAGTGGACAGGTACCGAACTTAAGTTAGCTGTTCTGAGATAGTGAAGGATAAGGCATTTCTACAGGGAAATTAATTTAAAATGAGGTACCTAAAATAATCCAGATTAATCATCCACCGGAGATGTTTCTTTCTACTGGCTATAAAGGAGGACAGGCACCAGATACTCAGCTTATAGACTACTGAAGTTGACTACAATAAAGCCCAGGTTATTGTGCGCAGAGACCCAAGCACGGGAATAAACAGAAGGTTGCGTCAGCATGATGTGAGAAGTGCAAGGGCACTTCATGCCTCATCCGAACACTGGGGAAAAAAGCCTCCAAGTGGGGACGTCAGCATCATTTGCCAGACTGGTATAAAGGTCTGTGAGCATGCACAGGACAGAAACGGAAATCTGCCATTTCAGCAGCCATGCAATTCATGATCTGCATGACCAGACCAGGCAGCATGCAGCTCTCAGGAGGCACTTTCCAAGTAGAATGAATTTCTCACAGAGTTAAACGCTTATTTGGGAGCGCTGGAGACGCAGGAATTACTCTATGTCTGTGTATCTGTGTGTACTGACAGGGATCAACAAGAGTTCCAGTTCCTGGGGACCAAATGCTTTTGATCTCGAGATTTTGAGAGGGGGGGGAAAAGCTCTTCTTTTCTGATTCTTTCAAATTGCCAAGCTTCACTTTAGTCAGCACGTCAGCACTTAAGGCTCAGGAGTGCTTATCCGATTTACTCTGCGGTTGGCTTCCCCGGTATTTCATCTGGGGCGTAACTGGCAGCAGCAGTTTTTAACAGCTCCTGTGGGAGCCCCGTGTTATGACCAGGAAACATAGAGTAACATCCTTGGGGTGACTTTGAAGATGATTCCTCCTTAAAAAGCAAGACCCCATCGAGCAAACTGATACCAAAGCCCTTCTATCAAACTGAAATGTGTCTAAACAGGAACATAGTGCAAGAGATTGATGCTGCTTATGAAAAATTGAGATCCAAGGGTTCTGCTGAGTCCTGCAGCGACTGAGACCCTTCCCCTACAGCACCGTGCCTCGGTGTGCCTGCCTGCCGGCCTGCTTGGGAACCTCAGAGGCACGCTCAGGTGTCGCTAGAGGCAGCTCCGGTGACTCAGTAGGTGGCAGCCTTCACCTTGACTTTGCAAGGAGTTGTCACCCTGTGGAAGGTGTCGGGGGATCGCTGAGCACTGGGGACAAAGGCACCCCTCTCCTGGCACAAAGTGCAGAGCCTGGACAAAGCCAGCTGCGAGACTTCACCCCAGGGTGCGGAGAGCCCCATGGCAAAGAGCTAGAGTAAGCGACCTCCTGGACAAGTGTCTGCATCGGCTGGATGAGATTTGAGCCCAGGAGGTACTGCCAGCATCCCTGACTCCGGTACACTCCAAAGGATCTTGACGTACAACCAATGCAATTAAATAGACAAACTGAATGGGTTTGGCACTTGGAAGAGCTTTGGATCAGCAGAATCACTGCTTGTTCATATGGTAAGCGTGAAGAGGGAGCAGTATACTTTTTCCCTATTTTTTGGGGGGGGAGATTGGCTACAGTGAAGAAAACGGAGCCCCTGAGGGCTGTGTTTTGGGAAGGGACAGTTTGGGGAGGAAACAGAACCTAGCAGAGCTTTATGTAGGATGTAACTCACACACTCATGAAGAGCAGAATGCTTTCACCATGCAAGTCAACATTCATTCCTCAAGGAAGGTGGAAGGACAAAGTGGCGGTGTGGGGTCTGGCCATAGAGGAGGCAAGACAGGCTCCTGCTGGTGAATGAAACTGCTGCTTTCAGCCTGCCTCTGCCTGGAGCCAGATCAGGGACCGGCCCCGAGGGATCAGTTTGGTGGGGGGCAACATCCTCCGCCTGGGTGGGGCAGCGCTGAGTGACAGGGGCAGAGGCCTCTTTACGTGGTTCAGCTGCAGCTGGAACGGCCTAGCTAACCCCAGCTTTGGCCTTCACATCCTTTCAAACCCAAGGTGCTCCTAAGAATTGTAGTTTTGATTTGAACTGATACTGGACCCCTTTCCCAAAGCTCTTACAGTTTCAGGTACTGCCAGACTGAATTTTTTTGAACGGTTCACCTGAAAATGAGAGGAGGAACCATTACTAATCTGAGAAACCATCCTGGTTCCTCAGCGGATACTGGCAACGCCTACCTTACTACTCAGCATTATGCCTGCCTACCCTTCTTTCTACCCCTGAACGAGCTTGAACGAAATAGCAAACATACTTTCTCTTCTTACTGGGAGACACATTTATACCCACGCTCCTGTCATTCTCTCACAATACCTTACATAAATCACCATTGTTTCTGGAGAGACGCCAAAACAGTTTGAAGGAATGTGTACAGGACCTACCAGAACAGGGTTTCCCCATGTTTCTGACTCTATAATCCCCTTATGCAGAGATAAACCAATAGGCTCACACCTCCTGCACAGAAAACCTTTCCCGACTCCATCCACTGCCTTTAAAAACAAACAAGGAAACCCACAAACTCATGCCCAGCTATTACCACGAAAGGGAAAACAAGAGACACAAAGCAAAAGAATTTGCCGCATACAGTTCTATAAACGCTAAGTCCATGAATGAGGAGGCATTTGTTTTTCTTCCGCGTAGCCAAGCGTGTCCTAATCTTTAGAACAGCTTCACTCTAAAATTGCAGCTGATTGCTTAGTCACAGGGGGGTTGCTGTTTATGCAAAGGCCTTTGCTGAGGCCCCAAAGTGGCGATACTGCCAGACTATACATTTAGGCATGGATAGTGTTTGGGAAAGGGACTTCTGTGAAAAGCCGCCTGAAGTTAAGGGAGTCGGCAGGACTTTCCTGGGACCGCCATATTGCCCACACAGACTGCAGAATTCAAAGCCGCAGCTCAGACTAGGCTCTGCAGGGAGAGCGTTAGATACGGAAATCGTTGAGTGTTCACTAAATGCACTGGTGATTAGCTTTGTAAGCAGTCCATTGACCATGAGGAAGAACGCGCTGCCCAGAAAAGACCAGAAGTTGAGACTTCAGTCTGCCTGCAAAGAGGTTAAATGGCCTGCCCAGTTCCACAGAAGAGGACTAATGACAGGGGTGATGTCAGATATAACAGTCCCCAAGCTTTCTCAGTTAGCTCCTACCAGGTCTATTTGCTGGCCCTTGCACTTTCTGGCAGACTCTTCTGTTCCTTTGTTATCAGACTCCCATCTGAAACAACCACAAAGACAGCGTGCTTCAAGCTGACACCCCCCCAAGAACCGCTGCTCTGAGTCCTGCTGCCGTTCTGCCATATGAAGAGGGAGGGTCTCGTTAGCACAGTTATTCCAAAGGGAGGCAGCTGTGGTGTGAGGATTACTAGGGGAGGTTTGATAAAAGCGGGGACTTGCCTTCACTGCCATCCTTTGTCTTCCACAGCCTGCTCCATCCACAATGACACTGTCTTCATCTCTAGGTCAGCTGTTTGCCCTGGCAGGAGAAGATACAGATAAAATGCGAATGTCAGAGCTAATCCCTCTAGTTTGTTTCCTTCTTTAGTGACTGCTGGTTCTGGAAAATCCACAGACCTGCTCTTGCACACTTCCCCACAAGCCAAGTTTTTCCTTGATCACCCACGACCTGAGGAAACACACACCTTACAGCCCCAACGTGTTCGTCTGGGTGCAGCCATGTACCCATGATTGGCTATGTCGATGCCAGCACCGAGCGTGGCGTGGTAGGAGCAGATCTGGGTCGAAGTGGTGAAAATACCCTCGCATGCCTTTTATATGCAGTCGGGTCCCTGGGCCAAAAACCCACCACCTGTGTACCTCAAGGCTTTCTGAAGAGAAGCTGATTGAAAAAAGAAAACCTTTGCTTTTTCAATGCCAGGCCCCACCCGGAGGCACTGTGCCATCCTTTTGCCTGCCTCGTGCATAACACTAAGATACCGGTGCACACACCACCCACAAAAGGCCTCACACACGAAGGTCTTCTTTCTGCCCTTCCTCATGCTGCCTCTCTGTGACACCAGCATGCCTGCCATCCAGCTCCTGTCTGCATCAGTTTGGACAAAATGCATAGCCAGGCACCACGGGGAGGGCTAGCTCAATTCTGCAGCGTGGCCAACAAAATGGGCTTTCCCCTTTGGGGAGGGAGCTGGGCACTAGCACAGAGCAGGGACCCTGCCAAAAACTGGCAGTTTTTGAGGGAGCTAGTTTATCTGGACAGATTTCTTTTGACTATCACGGACACTTGGAACTGCTTTCAGAGGCTGTTCAGCTCAGTGAGATATATTGGCGCTCTGCATCTCTGAGCCCTGACTGCTTGCACGCTACAGGGCCCGGCCACTGAACTGTGTAAAGAAATCCTAAATCCTGTAGGAGCTTTTAAAAACTTTACCCAGGCAAGGTGGATGCAAAGTCCCACAGAGGCCTATGACAGAGGAACAGAGGACTGCTCCCTCTGTTGTAGGTAACAGTGTCCATCCCAAGCACAGCACGCATACAAATTAATTAACCAGCTTTACAACACCCTGTCAGGTATTTGACAGGCTAAAAAAACCACCTCCTTTAAATTGCTTTCTTATCCAAGGGCATGTGGGAATGAAATTTCCATTGTTAATTACTGGTAAGGTCGCTGGTGTCTGGAGCTGTGGAAGGATTTCATATGGAATGCAAACAGGGTGCTCAGGTGGCCAGGCAGCTGCTGCATTTAAAGCTTGGCCGTGGCCTCCCTCAGATAAGATAATGTAGCTTTACACCCTTCCTGTCCAGGCATAGGGGGTTTTTGTTATCCATTCCGATAACCGTGCAAATGATAGGCATGTCCCATGCTGGTCGGGGCAGCTGACCTGGTCACACAGCGTTTGGTGTGCCAAGGTCCAGAAATGTTAGTAGTTCGAGAAATTTTGTCTGAGAAAAGGCCTCTGACTGTCACTGGTGAAGTGACGGTGTAGCAGAGCAGAGGAATTATCAGCCAGATAACGTAGCCTGCTGCACAGCGCAGCCCCTTCTCTGAATCCCTTGGACCTGTAGGCTGAATTTCCCTGTAACCAGCTCCAGCAGCTAACGACAATTTGTTTGCAGCATCTTACTTGGCAGAGAACGTCGCTTTTATATCCTAGTAGCTCCACAAGGAACACAGAGGCGTGCAGGCGAATGCTGTCCTTCTGGACTGGAACATGGCAGCACAGCAGACGCACATTTGCTGTGTACACGTTTTGCATGCGCAGGCTCTCGCCTCCTCCACAAAGCCGGAGCGGGCCTAATTAGAGAGTAGAGCGCCAGTAGCCAACCTGCAGAAGGAACGACAGACAAGTATGCCGGCGGCTTATCACCAGAGATGGGCAGAAACCAAGAGAGGTTTACTTTCTGCTAAAGCCGTCTCTTTACCCTGTAAGTTTGGGGGTGGTGGTTTTGTTTTCTGATTGTTTGGCAACCAGTCATTGGAAGCATGTTTTCAGCTTTGCCTGTGCCTCCGAGAAGAATGGATCATAGATGTACAAACCCACGCACCTGCCTTGTCATACAAGTGGCTTGAAAACAAGATGGCAATAGATACACATATCGACTGTTTTCCCATCCTACATCTAGGCTTCAAACTGCATCCTGCTGGCCTGAAAGCAGAAAATGGTACCATCTGAGACAAGCCAAACCTGCCGGCTGCAGTCAGCTCTGGGCATCAGTGGACTCCGCACAGCGCGCAACCCTTGTATCGCAGTCTCCTGCGGGCAGTACGCATCCCGTTCTATGATTTTACGGATGCGTGGCAGCATGGTAGCAACCGTGATAATCCCCCTGTATCGACATTTTTGGTCGCAGGGGTTGCAAAGGCACCCACAGTGGAGACAGGCCTTTGCCTCTGCGGTATCAGAACCAGTGGGGCTGCAAGCTTTGACAGACAGGGACCTGGAACGGCTGGTGAAGCCCATGTGGGGTAGCACCTTCTAGAATGTAGTTTGTCCATAGCCCAAGGAAAGACCTAGGGTCTTGCTTTATCTTTTCAGATTTTTGTGTGGAACGTGTTCCCTTTAGTACGGTTTGAGCTGAGTTTGTATTTTAGGTGCCTGGTTTTGCACCTGGCATTTTACAAAAATATCCTGCAGTTATGAGCTGCATAGCTTTAAGAACTTGGGAGGTTGCCACCAGTAAGCCATTATTTACCAGCACTTCCATAATGAATAGATCATATTGCCCTAAAATTTAGAACAGGAAACAGCGAAGGTTTTCCCAGTCCTTTGAACAGTAACAACACGGGTGTACGAAACCATCTGAACATGGAGTTTTTTCTGTGGGACCTACAAGTCAAACTCTCCTTTGACGGGTTTTTGTGGAGAGGTAGCTTACTTCAGACCAAAGACATATGCCTCAGAGCACGTCTATCCCAAGACAACACCGAGCATATGTTCTTTTTGCTGACAGTGGGAGCTGGGCATACACGTGTAATTCTGTATACGCTGACTGTGCATAAGTATACAGATCTGGGAATATTTCCCACAGCCATGCCCAGCATGGAGGGCTGCGGAGATTCAAAATGAGAGCTGAAGGTACATGCCCAGCCCTATGGAAGACTTTCCTCCATTTTTAGTGATGTCTCTCTTTTTTCCCTTGCAATATTCAAATACAAGAGTATTTCCAAAGTATAAATGCTTGTGGACAATTAGTAGCTTGTAAAACTGTGTATAGAATCATAGAATCACAGAATCATTAAGGTTGGAAAAGACCTTTAAGATCATCCAACTGTCAACCTGACACCCCCATGCCCACTAAGCCATGTCCCCAGGTGCCACGTCCACACGTTTTTTGAACACCTGCAGTGATGGTGACTGCACCACCTCCCTGGGCAGCCTGTGCCAATGCCTGACCACTCTTACAGTAAAGAAATTTTTCCTAATATCCAATCTAAACCTCCCCTGGTGCAACTTGAGGCCATTTCCTCTCATCCTAAAATGTGTAAAATGAGTCCCAAAAGATGTGTATGCTACACATCTCAGGAAAACAGGACTTGTGGGAAGTCTGCAGCTTCCTCTGTGTACACAGCAACCCCTGTTTTGGGGAGATTCATCTTCCCGGAGTTCAGACCACTGTCCTCGAGTAGTTATCTGACACAGGGCAATGAACTGCCCTCTGGGAGAACCTACCGCCCTTCCACTGAGAGCAGACAACCAGCAGAAGCCCGATGTCTCCTCTTCTGACGGCTAATGCCAGGGTACCAAGCGCGCACTACGGAGCTACGGGCACCTCCCTAAGGTATGCAGACTGGCAGAGCTAATGGCTGAAAGGGTGGCCTGATCCCTGGCACTGCACCCTAGGAAAGCACCGGAGCTAGGTGGGAAGACGCTGATGAAGGGCAGGGTTCCCTCCACGCTCGCAGCAGTCCGTCTCTGACCCACTTGAAGCGGAGCCGTCAGCGACACCAGTAGTGGCAGAATTTGGCTAAGACCAGAGCACTCTGTCTGCATGTTTATAATAACAGCTAAATTTCTACCTGGAAAAGGTTATCAACCCTGTGGGGCCTAAAGGAGGTAATTAGAGAAAGGCAGGCCTGGGGTGACGTGCTTAAGGCATGGCTTTTTGAATATGTTTTCCCTAACCCAAAGGGAGTGGGCAAGAAGCGGTGGATATACTCAAGGAGTCTCCTCTACGCACCGCCTATTCCAGCACTGATGTGGCAGACAGCCCTTCGTTAAGCCCCAAGCGCCTAACCTGCTCTGGTGCTTCAGAAGCCCCCAGCTACCTCGTAGTCTCTATAAACACCCCAGAGGAGCACGGGGCCCTTGGGTGCCGCAGACCCAGTTATGCATGGACAGCTATATGCGCTTCTGCAGGCTGGCTACGGAAAACAGGATTGCTCAGGCTTGCAAAACAGCGTGAGAACGTGTGAATGAAGTCTGCAGACTTCTTCCTTGTTCCCAGTTTACTCTGGAATAATTGTTTACTTTAGCCAAGCTCTTCCTGATCTATATCCATAGATCAGCATTAGGCTCAGCACTGCAGCCTGTCATGCACTATCATTTCCAACATGAAAGCAGACATCAGAGATACGACGGGGCAATTTTCTCCTCAACACCACTCTGCGACAGCTTTGAGGATGTCGTGGCTTTCAGGCATGAGGCAGCGAGGCTGATACTGGGTTTGAGTCACTGCCTTTCAAGCCTGAGCATCTGGCCAGCTGTTTGGCCCCAAAAGCGCGGTGCCATTTTCCAGAGCAAGTGTGGTTGTTTTGTGGTTTCTATTGTTTACGTGCTCAAGAACCCCAGCTTTTATTCTCTGGTTACCTGCCTGCCTCCCACCAGTCTTTCACGTCTCGTGTTTGGCTGAGAGCGTCCTGGGAATCTCCAGTTGCATCTTGCTGGTCCCAGCCACGTGGTTGGCCTGGGCTCCTGCCTGCGCTCGTTTGATGTGTGACCCATGCACAGGCTGCCCCTTACCCGAGACGCTCTCACGCAAACAAAGGAGTGACCTGTCTCTTGGGGTGCGATACAGGGGAAGGCTGCACTCAGACACCCTGTCCTGATGAGAGGCTCTGATGCTAATCACCTGCCTTTGATCCGTTTGCCTTTCAACTAAAACTGGCATCTTCGCCCTTGTCTCCCTCCAGGCTCTTCTCCAAATGAAGACCTGCGCAGCTGCCAGGGCACATGATAGGAAGTGCCACATCCAAGCAGATGAGAAATCTCAAGCCTTGGCGAGGGTTTTCTACAGGTAATTGAGGGTGTTTGCATTTTGCACAAGCAAAATCAGTACCGGTTTGTGCAGCTAACTACACGGCTGCACCACTGCCTAGTCTGGACATGCAAATAGTCCCTGGTGAGAGCAAGTGCAGCCTTCGGAGAGACAATACAAATCTGAGACCTCAAGTTCACGTCTGCCAGCCCCAGAAAACTGGGGGTTACTTTGCTAGCCCAAAACCGAGTAAGAATCAATCAATAGAAACCGACGCCTATGTCTTAAGATCAGTTATCTATTAGAGATGGGTGAAGCCACATTCATGGCCCCTATAATCTTCCTTTTAAGGCAGAAGGCTTCTTCTAACTGTAATTTCTGTACACCAGTACTAGAAATGTTAACATTTGACAGTTATTTTCATCTTACTGAAAATAAGGATTAAATGAGATTTCCACGGCAGGTTATCTTCATGGTCTGGGGGTGAATTTTATTTTGCTCTTTGGTTACTAGGTTTTAAACAGTTGCTTTTAAATTTGTCCACTAGATCCCCATCAGGCTGAATACCAAAATCATCAGCATTTGGGAGACATTACTCCTAACCAGAATCCCAATTTGGCCCTGGACAGAGGCAACTTTTTTTTTTTTTTTTTGGTTACTTTTCAAATTGACAGATGAAGACCAGACCCATGTCTGGGTTTGGATTCAGGCATCCCATAAAGCATCAAACACAGGTCCCCTCTGCTCCATCTAACTCCCCTAACTAGTCCAAAAGAGTGCAGTCCTGGGCAGACTGTTTCTAGGAACAGTATCGGTACATTAGCCTTGTAACTCATTAATGCTAATAGCAGTTGCATAACGCACAGCTGAAATGTGGTTGTACAGTAAGCTAAGAACCTATCCCAGCTATATGAGGTACGATTGCCAGTCAAAGTTTTTAAATGAGTAGCTTTCCTCATCGTTACAGCTGAATTTATCTTTGATTGTAAATGCTCCGAAGGGGGCCACATTTCAGGGTATCACAAAGTCTTGCCGCTAACTCTAGCATAATCCTCCACTTAACTGCTGCATGCCTGGCCACGGTCTGGAAGGAGGTGTGAGCTCGCCTTGCTCAGGAGCAAAACTTCAGGAGACCTCCAGAAGGGCCTTGGTCACTCATTGCACCTAACTGATAGGGAGCTCACGCGTCAGATGGCACGTTGTCCTTTAACCCTCAGGGAGCCCCGAGCGCCGACATTCAAAGCAGGAGAGAGTGAAGGGACATCTAGGTCCAGTGATGTGACTAGCTATTCAGGGCGAGTCTCTGAATCCACGCATGCAGTGAGCCAGCCGTCGAGGCTAGGCAGCTGCGCAGTCACTCACTTGTTAGTCCTGGCAACGAGTGTAAGCAGAACCATGCTAACAAAACGGAAATCTTAACCTTTACAAAAATTTTTACAGCCTGGTGTGTTGCACAGAAGGGCAGAATGAATTTCTTTCATATTCTGCAGATTTGGTCAGTTCTCATGATTCGCCGTCTCATCCCACTGACTTGCTAAGAGAGCATTAAATATGCCCTCTTCAAGGCCTTGTTTCTCTGCTTTTGTCATAGCCTAATTTAAATGCTCTTGATTGCCTTTAGATAAACAAACTTTGGACCATATTTAAAGAATAAGGCCAGCTGTATCCTAGGGCCATCAGATAACAACCGACAGAGCTCTGTATGTACAAGCTAGAGCCCTTAGTTTCTATGTTGCGTTGTATAGCGTGCAGCTCCCTGCCAGCAAAAGTGTGCAGAGTAATTCCCTCAGCAGAAACTTCTCTGTGTCCTGACCCTTGAGCTGCCAGTGCTCAAACTGACCCTTGCAATTCGGTGACCGGCACCCAAAAGAGTTTTCCACTTTGCTTTCCTTTGAGTCCCACTTATCTTGGCTGCTTTGTCGGATCCCCTGGCTTCCCCTAAAGTACCATAAAAAAAAAAAAAAAGCTTAAAAAGGGAAGCCATCAAGCAAAGGAAAAGGGCAGAATTCTTCGTTATGTTTTTCTGAGCTATGTCCGTGTGCCTTCTGGCGGCTGTTCTCAGTCTGAGCTTTGTTGCTTCGACAGCCAAGGACTGCCACACTGCCTGTAAGGGTGGAGCTTCTGTGTGACCAGCTCTCCCTCTGGGGAGTGGGTTTTCCTCCTTGGAGAGTGAGCTGATTTGCTCCAGGTGAAAGAAAGCCAAAGTGCCAGCCAGCTTGCAAACAGCACAGATGATGAGCGAGCGAGATGTAGCCTTCAGACACTGATGCGGTGCAGGCAAAGCCAGAGCCACACTCCATGCGATGCAGCAGCAACACAGAGTACAGACTCGGCCTGTTTGGGCCAGTCTGGGGGGCTCCTGATGCCGTTGTGGTGCCCGGGAGGGATGTGTGCTTCCCTCTGCCCTCTGTCTCTGGCCGTGTGGCAGCCCTCGGTGGGGCACTCCCCGACATGTGTATCCAGCGAAATCAG
>NW_010510901.1:36489-38558 GCF_000687285.1 Phaethon lepturus
TCTGGATGCCAAGGTTTTCCCTCCAGCCAGCATCTGTGCCTGCTGCAGTGTCACTTCCATTTGGGCATGTGTCCTGCTTGTAGCTGAGTGAAATGAATGATGGAGCTGAATTATGAATACGTGGGGCTGTGGGAGCGTGAAGAGTGCTGCTGCAACTTGGAAACAACGGAAAATATGAAATAAACCCTAATTCCCTGCTGGCACATATATGCACCATAAATAAACATTACAACTATGTAAATAGCACACAGCTCCTAGGAGCTGGATCACCTTCCGAAATAGGAGGCAGAGGAGTCTGCTACTGTACAATAGAGGGATCATGTTTGGCTAAATTATGCAATTAATTTAAATGAATGCTGTACAGTAACATAATTTTTGGAAACCATATTGTTTGGCCCTCCTGAGCGATTCCCAGAAGTAATTCCCGCGTGGAGCACACGCCCAAGCCAGTCAGAATTTCTGGAATGACATTCCAGTTGCTCAACACCTGGTTAGGCAGATAGAAGAGAAAACAGAGTGACGCCTTAGCCAGTATAATAGATAAGGGTGTGAGAATTCAACTCGCTGGCTAGCACATGAAAGCGTGAATGACCTCGCCCCACGTCCAGGATTGCTCAAGCCATAGGAGATGTCAGTATCAATACACACATCTTCGTTTATAGTCACAGGACAGCTCTCTTCTCAGTGTTTGCTTCTGCCCTCAGATCTTAACCCCAGAACGGAGAGAAATCGCGACGCTTGTTGAACAGTGCGCTTGCAAAGTCGTTTGCTTCTGCAAACAGACTGCAGAAAAGGATTAACGAAATTCTCTCTTCTATTATTCAATCTGTCGGAAGACCTTCCACCTCTTCAGATAAAGGCACATGCAATTAGAGGGAGGTCGAAGTAACGGGTTCTTCGTTCTCTTCAAACTGACACTGCTGGTTCCACTATATTATCTCCTATATAATGACTGCATGACCTTCCCCGTGTTAAATAGAAAGAGGCTCCTCATGGTCATAAAATCACTGAGTGTATTCAACTTCTTTTTATAAAGCAACAAACAGCTCGAAGCAAATGCCATTTTGCATCTGTGTCATCAGTATCTATCAGGAATGAGCCAAGAATTCTTATTTTGCATCCATAACCAGAAGAAAATATATGTATCAATAGTAGTCAATTAATTCAGTGGCTAGCACATTTTGGCAGCTGTGGCCCAAACTCATGGGTTAGGTAGGAGTGGTGAGGGGAGTTGCTTTGACGAGCAATTCCTCCTCGTCCCAGCTGAGATTCAGGACCATTTTTGCAAGAGCAATATGCAAGGAAAGAGGTGGTAGGTAGAAGCTGGAGATAGGTGCTGGGTGAAGGGGGCACCTAAATCCTCATGCCAGAGTCACCCACGGAAGTTCTGGAAGGAGTACGAAACCAAGCAGCCTGGTGCTCATACAATAGGCCCAGCACGTGTCCTGCAAACCCCGAGCTAAAATAAAGACCACAGTTAAACGGTTGCAGGGTGGATGTTCACATTTCGAGCAAACGTTTTCCCCTGAGCTAGAAGGAGACCTTCAGGCAGTGCTCAGTGCGCCTTGTGTTACTACTAGGTTCCTAACCTGGCTACAACACTGATTAAAGTGATTAATCTAACCCTGTAAAGGCAGCTTTGGTAAACAAAGACCTTTGAGTATGAGTAGCCAGGATTAGATGGGAGAAAAACACAGCAAGCGGTGCTTCCCTCATAGAAGGGACGATGCCTGTGACAGATGCTAGTACCTGTCCCAAAAGCACTAAGGAGTCCCTCAGTCGGTAAGCTGGCTTGCAACTCCCGGTCTTCTTCATTAGCAATGAATCAAACCCTTCATTCCCGACCCAGGAAATTCCTAAGGCATGTGTTTTTCTACTGACTTCTCTGTGCTCCAAGGAAGAGATGGTAAAAGTGACGGATTAGGAAAGCAGTCTCCTACTTCTTTTTCCTTTTTTTTCTTTTGTAAGGGCTACAGCAGACCATGTCAATAATTTTCATTCAGGAATTTGCTTTGATTGAAAACAATGGTCCAGACTGATTCTCTGAAGGGAGCCCTGCCCGTTCAGCA
>NW_010510901.1:38589-86478 GCF_000687285.1 Phaethon lepturus
CACAAAGGCGTTCACTGAGAGGGCATTTCAGCATGCAAGAGGGTCCGTATTGGTGGGTACAACTATTATTGGATAAAAAAGGGAAAAGGAGGTGGGAACAAACAGTTCTGGGTTCCTTTAAAATATCATCTATCAGTTGGCCAAGCTAGTGAGTGAGTAAAGGAATGATCGAAGACATTATGACTATGACAGCTAAATAACGACAATGTGGAAGAAGGTGTTAACTGCAAGCATGGCTGTAGCATGGCCAGGGAGTCCCAACGCACTCAATTAGAGAGATCCTTAAGCATAGCAGAACCAGCAAGCAAGCTCTCCACCTCCTCCGGGGACAGCATCATCATTAATCGCTGCACACAGCAATAGAGTAAAGGCGGGATTCGGCCTTCACCTGAAATTATCCGTCTTCTCTTTGAAGAAATGAGTCGAACATAAACAGGTTTTAGCGTCTGAAAGATGCTAGAGCTCTGGCCAGAGAAAATCGTAGCTGCACAGAGACGGATTTCCACCAGTTAATGGCGTAGTCCACAGGATGTTGGGCTGAGAACAGACTCATACCAGCCCACCTGCTGTGAAACTCTGACCTTCCCTTTTACGCTGTGACCGCGCATGTCGTAAGCGGTATGGCGGCAGCTATAGCTTGTGCCAGAGTGACTCCTGCCTTGCCTGTCTCACACAGCCCGAACCCCTTTTATCGGCACTTCTAACTAAGATCATTTCGTACCTGCTGGCAACGGGGGTTCACAGAGTTTCTCACCCCTTCTGCAAGACACACGATGGCAATGCCATTGACATCTAGTTACAGCTGACAGCTTATCTCCGGAGCACGCACTTCCAACCGTCCCCTTCTTTTGAAGTCCCGCCATTGCCAGCAAGCAGCGCTGGAGTGACCCCTTACTTTCAGAAGTGTCACAGGGGCTACTAGAGCATAGATCTGGGTAACAGTGACTCAGAGGTTTGTTTCAAGACAAACACTACTCTTATTTCAAACAGATGCAGACAGGTGCCTGGTCATTTGGGCTGAGCACTCAGGGGCAGCTGGAGTTAGCCAGCTCAAGCTCATGTGTGCTCCTGGCCCAGTGTGGTAAGACCATCCATCTTCCTCTTGGGAAGAGGCTATGGGCCACCGGAAAGCCATGCTTTTCTGCTTCGTGCTGCCCATGGAAATTAAACTTGTTCCACCTCAGTTTAGCCATGTTAGAAGTTAAGTAACAACCTTCATTGGTCTGGGTGTCGACCCCAACCTGTGGGCCGCCTTCCCCCCCGACCTCAGACCTGCCTGACCACTACGGACTTGCCCAGTGATCTGGACTCCAGGCTGTCCCTGACTGCACTATAACGGAAAGATGTGAGGCACCGAACAGCTAAGGAAAGCGCCTTGGCCAGGACAAAAAAGCCCACCTGTAGCCTTTTCATGCCTGTTAGCCAGCTCTCTACCCAGAAGGCAGGGAGTGGGACAAGTGACCGAGGGTATTCATTTTATCAGACAAACCTATTCCACTGAGAACAGAAATATTAAAATAGCAATGGTTTCTAGGCCATTAAGTATTTGTCTGCATGACCGATGTGCTCTCCTGCCTGCTCACCTGCACTGCTAACGTACTTTCCCCAGGAGACGGAATGTTTTTCATACCAAAATAGTAACTAAATGAATGAAAGTTCAAGTAGAGCTATAAATAGAAAGGGCACCAGGTTTTCACAGTGCACATACAAGCTACTTCACACCCACTTCCTTTTGTCTGCCATTAACTCTGACATCTGAAGTGAAATAACCTTTCTGCACTTTGGAAGAACAAACAGCAAAACAATAAAGAGACCAAACTGTTACGAGGAAGTCACTGAAGTGCTGTATAGGAAAGATGGACAGACTATTTTTTATACACACACACACACGCACACAAGTGCTGTGCCCTACAGCCAGAGTTGTCAAATACTAATACCCGGTTTAAATTTTAGCTATACTTACGTGGGAATTTGAGGATGGCTGAACGAAAACGCCTTGGGTGGAATTTCACTCTGCTCGTTCTTCTTTAACAGTCCCTC
Source organism: Phaethon lepturus (assembly GCF_000687285.1). NCBI lineage: Eukaryota > Metazoa > Chordata > Aves > Phaethontiformes > Phaethontidae > Phaethon > Phaethon lepturus. The sequence goes on from NW_010510901.1 coordinate 40,630, forward strand.
TCACCCATGATGTGGAGCAGAGCCAAACGCTCAGTCTACAGGTGATGCACAGTGGCACCTCCTGGTGGAAACCAGCTTCCAGGGCTGTGGGCAGCAAAAGAGGGAGAAAAACATATGAGATGAGAAGGAAAATGAGAATGAAAAGCTAAAAAAACCCTGAAACAGCTTTTTTTTTTTTAAAGGACAAACCCCACATGCTTATCATACCAAAGACAGAGCACACCGGCACTATGCCCATGTTGCTTTTCCATGTAAATAAATGCCTTTTCATCTTGCCGCAAGGTGTGTTTAGGACAACTAGGGTGGGATGGGAGGGAGGGGGTTACAAAGGCAAATGGGGTGGGAAGGTGCTCTAGCGGGCGCTGTCTGCTGCAAGACTCAGTCCTCATTAACAAAGCTCACAAACCCTCTAACTGCACTGCATTTTCCCGTGTTTTCCCTGGACTGGCACTGTCTAGAAGTTCCCTTGTGGAAGGCTGTTAAGATTCAATAATTGACACTGAGATAAAAAGCAAATAAAGCTGGAAGAAAGTAGCTGAGTCAGGCTAGATTAGATTAGAATAGGTGGTAATTTACTATTTTTAGTTTCAGCTGTTGGAAATGGATACCAAACAAAATCTCACTGAAAAGAAACTCCTGCTCAAAAGGTAGGCTCATAAAAGCGTAAGGAGTTCACAGGTTGGGTTTATTAGTGTTTCAGCGTGTGATACGAGATCTGCAGGTACAAAGGGATGCCCTTTTCTCGGTTTATGGAGGTTCTTTGGAGGTTGGCATGTGCAGCACTTGGCCTGTTGGGAGTTTCATGCTGTTTCTAGGTGCAAAAGTGATAATGAGTAATAGAAGAAAGTATCACAACATGTTTCAATGTGTCTCGTCTTCTGATGAGAACTCCAGACCATTTGTGCACAGCTGTCTGAACAGAGCTCCTATCCGATCCTTATCGTTTCACTCCGAGCAATGAAGGTGGCTGTTCCTTTTTTTTTTTTACTTTAAAAATGTTGAGGAAACTAGATGGAAATGCTGACAAAACAATTTCCTGCCTTTTCTTCTGAGCAACTGGACGTGCTAGATATTTGCTCTATCATCTCATTTACCTCAGCGTGTATTGCACTGGGGGCTGGGCGGATTGGTGACTGCAGCTCATCCGCACCGAACGGGTCGCTCCTGCTCGCGAACCCTGGGACTAGATTTACCGAGGCAGATGGTCACTGCCAGTCTGTTTTCTCTCTCACCCATCCTGAAACACCCCCAAAGGGAAGCAGCCTGGATGGGAAAGGAACTCTAGTCGTGTTTATAATCAAGTGCTGCAGTGCGAAGCTGCTTATCCCAGGACTTGCACGACCGTACACAATGTGAGCAAGGAAATAATCTGTCTGGGAAGATGCTGCTGTACATGAAAGCATCTGCCTGCAGCTAGATTCCATCAAAGAGCAGATCTGTGGATTGATTTTCCCAGTATGACATCTTGCATCTGCAGAGCATTCAAAGGTTTTTTTATTAGCCCCGCTGCTGTTCGTGATTCAAGCAACATGATGAAACAGCTCGTGAGAAGGCACTCGGCTCCGCAAACACTGCCCCATAAGCACCACCGAAAGCCCCAACATGGGGTGGCGGCAGAAGCAGAGCCGTGGTACCAGGGGCAAGGGAGGAGCACGGGAAATGCTGTGAGCACAGACAACGCCAGCAGTGATGTCCAGCACTAGCAAGGGCATTCCTCAAACGGTCTTTTAATGGAGGCCCACCTCATCTTCTGGGAACAAAGTCCGAGGATCAGCTCGTGCCAGCGCAGCTCGCAGGAGCAAACAGCACCAGGAGTGCTGCGACTGCTGGCAGTGAAAAGTTGCACATTCATTTACTATTTCCGTCTCTCCACTTTGGTTCCCTGCATGCATGGGCATGTTTTTATGCATTTTTATTTTATTTGCAATGATGTCACGGGCAACCTCTTGATGACTTATGACCCACAACAGGCTAAGTGCCACTGGCTTATGAAACAATGAAGGGAGAAGAAAGTCAGGAAGAAAGCTGGAATAACATTAATTAAATTAAACAAACTCAGCAACCAAAAGGACAGAAGTAGCACATAATTTCACAGTGACCTGCCACGGATATTTTGGGAGGAGCCACTGAATAAGGGAGGCTTTCAGAGCACCTAAGAGATTTGGACACAGCAGAATACGTTCCCTAGGGCTGAGCACATGAAGCCTGAATAGCCACATCAAACATTTTTGGGGCATAGCACACAGCACATCAATTTGCTGGGGACTGGGCTCTGCCACAGGATATGCTAATACTATACAAGAGGTCTGAACACATCCTTGGAGTAACCACACAATTTTGCATATCCTTCTTCAGAAATGGATTTTATTAGATGGCCTGAACAATTTATTTAGCACAAGCGTGCTTTTATGTCGTCAACCTGTTAGAAAGCTCCATTAGACCATTATGCTCTTATAGTCTCCTACGTATCGGAGGGAAGCGATTCCTGAGCCATTCCCTGTGCTTTTAATTGACGGGAGAGGAATATGTTGCTCCCCAAGAGCATTTCCTACTGATTCACTTCTCTTTATCATCTGATTTACAGGTCTGATCTTGACTTTCCACCACACCCAGGTCTCCCATTGACTTCAAGGAACAGGGCTCTGTGGGGGCAGTGTGAAAGTCACCCAATAAAGGTTTTCAAGAGGAAGCTGCTGAATTCATCAACACCGGAATTTACATACATCTAAAAGACGCTAACAGGTTCGCTATGGCAAGTATGACGAGCCGTGTCAACCGAAGCAGCACGACGTAATGAAGAAGGACCATGCAGAACGGCCCACGTATTTGCAGCGACAACCTTTTCCACCCCTTGGCAGAGTATGGCACGTCCACTGCAAGAACCCTCGGCATCAGCGTGGCCCCCTCCCCTTCCGGTCCCAGGATGCGAAGGGGCTCCAATATACATCATGTGTGGCTTATGAGGGACTGTGATGTGTACAGGTTCGCTGTCATTTCCTGCCGCCCACTCCGAAATGACACCAGAAGCCGTCGGCTCTAAGAGAAACCAGAATGCATTGTGATTATTTTGTTTCCTCCATGAAGAATTTGCCCCGGACACTTAGCTAATCCTCAGCCTACATTAGAGACGTCTTGTGTCAGTTGCTCCATAATCACATAAGGCACGAGTTACCTTTAGAGCCAGACGAAAAGTAGGACAGTTAGAAAGGGCTACAACACAACGCAGAGAATCACATGCAGCGTTGCAGCAAGGGAAAGCCTAACCCAGCCCCACTCTCCAGGCCGTCTGTGAAGTGGTCTTGGAGAGACACCGGGACACGGCGAGGATTTGCCAGCTGCATCCTTAGTACATGGTACATCCATAGCAGAGTGATCTTGTGTCTGGATAAACCTCATACTGCAGTGATTAATTATAAACACTACTTCTGTAAGATCTGGAGGGGAAGAAATCTTTTCCTTCCGCTGGGGAGAGACAGAAATTATACCCCTGAATAGCATCATTTGTATAAATGATTGTGCTTTTTACCCACGGTTCATCTGCCAAGTTCTCTTGTTTGGGAGGAGCCTGTGTGCGTTTTGATGTGTAAAGTAGGTTAATGGATTATCATTATTAAAGGGCTTACAAATTGGGCAGGGAAGCCCCTGGGGAGAGGTCACTCTGTACAAAAGAAAAGGTTGGAAGTGAGTGAGGAAGCTTGGGTTTGACTGAGAGGACAGGGAAAATGGTTTGGTTCTGCAAGACTGCAGGTCTGTCTGTCTGAACAGAAACTAGCTCACAGGCTCTTTTTTTTGTTCTGAGTTTCTCAGTCCGACTGTTTCTCGAGTGCCTTGTGCAGGTGTGATAACAACAGAATTCATTCCACCCCGAGCTTTCAATAAATCTATCTGCTGCAGAGAGGAACTGAAAACAGGCTCTTCATATCGTGGGGGGGGGGGGGGGGGGGGGAAGAAGAAGTAAGAAGTAGGAGGAAAGCTGTCTGAATGACTAGGAAAGTTTCAGCTTCACCCTCCCGGAGGGTGAAGTCCCGGGATGGAGATGGAGCCACAGTTCCATTTATTCCAGAGACGGAGCCGTAGACAGGCTGATGGTTGCCCTGGGTATTTGGCTGAAGGGCCATATCATAATGACAGCAGTGATACTTGTTTAAACTATGTCAAGTGTTGCAGCCTGAAGGGATGCCAGGTCGTCAGGAAAAAATACATCGTTGCTGACAGAGAAGACAGCCAGCGCTAATGAATTCAGACTGAAGCACTTATAATGGGGTGTCTGCTTACCAGCTTGGAGCCTGTTGCTGCTCCCCCTGATCTCGGCTTGACACTGTCATCAGTTTCAGGGGTGGGAAAAACGAGCTTCAACCAGAAAGGGGAAATCTCGTGAAACACAACTGGAAAGAGGAATCAACAACTAGGCTGAGGAGGGGCCTAGTCCAGCACTTCCCAGAAAATAATCTGTAGCATCACCAGCTATGGTGAACAGCACCCTTCATCTCGGGGCAATCTTTCCACTTTACAGTGGCAAATCCTGCAATTATACGAGATTGCCACCTTTTATTTTAAAGAAAGAAAGGAAAAAGAACTACCTCTCTAGCCCACAGGGTTACAGAAAGATATTGAAATGCTTGACCCCTGAATTCTGAAAGATGATTAGCAAATAAATGCAGTTCAAAACACATAGGCTAAACCATCATCTCTCATCAAGTTTATACCAACCTCAAGAGTTTTTTGAGGGCTCTACTTGTGATTTCTGAGTATGAGGGTTTAGTTACACTGTGCTGTGTAACAGCAGGCAAGAGCACCATGCTTGTCGTCCTAGCAATTCCGTATCAAGTATACTCCATTTACGAGCAAATAAATGCAAATGTAACTCGCGATTTGAGACTCCTGACTGTGTCTGTCCCCTGTGTGCACTCTGCAATGCAGGCTAATCAGAAACTGCCTTCGCTTATCCCCACGCAACACCGCGGACTTTAATTACTGACTTTCAGGAGGCATTTGCACAAGGGCAGTTCAATAGAAAATGGGTGGGGGAAGGAAAAGAAGATCTTAACAGGAAGGGAGCCACTCATTTCTCTCTTAGCTCTCCAGGATTTAGGCCAAAAGGCATCCGGCACTTTCGAAGCCATGGCAATTCTTACAGTGAAAGCAGCACAGCAGCAGCTACTGTGCTCAGGCTGCCCATTTCAGAGGATAGCACCACTCTGAAAAGAGCATCGCAAAGACACCACAGGCCTGGGGAGGAAAGGTGGCCATGACAATTTATTTGACCTTATCTAATCCTCTAGCAATGGAAATATCAGGCTCTACGTATTTTAAATGCTTGGAAGAAATGTTTGCACTGAGCTCCCTGCAGGGAGCTACCTCCAGTGGCACGAGAGGGATCGCTTGCCCCCTGTTCCTGAAGCGGCAGGAAAGGAGACAGCATGTACGTGCCAGGTCCCTGCAGATCCGACAAGCAGAGATGTGCTGGCAGGCCCAAATCCCACAGTGCTCTTTGGCCCACGCCGTGCTCTGGCAGCAGTAGTCTAGACGGGACGATTTGGGACGGCAGCTTTACTTAAGGCCTCTGGAGCAGCCTGAGGTAGACTCCAAGCTTTTGATTCATATTCCAGGTGTTAAGAAAACACAGTTGTGCCACAGTGTACTTTAATAATGCGGTAACATCTTGAATCTGCTTGCATTTTTAGTCACCCCACTGCTACGACCTCTTTTTTCTTCAGAACTAGGAAACTCTAAGGTGACGCTGTTGATGAGGGACTGAAAATGGCTGCAGCAGCAGGAGAGAAGAAACAGATTAGGCCTCTCTCATTTGAAAAGAAGAAGGCTGAAGGGGAACATGCCAGAGAGCTCTGGTGCGAAGCAGAGAATGCGATCAAGGAGTGATTTTTCACTTCTTCCTGTAACACAAGAAGTAGGCAAAAATGATTGTCATTATTAGGCTGCAGTTGTGAAATAGAAGAGCTTTTCACACAGCGATTTAGTCCGAGGCTGCTGCCTGAATGGGCTCACTTTGGCCATCATTCTTTTTCACCTTTTTTGTGCATCGTCTACCTGCAGAACTCATTGCCACAGCCTGAAGTGAAAGTCAGAAGTACAGACTGGTTCAAAAATTACCTCAAAGAATTCAAAGAGGGATCATCAAAGTCTAGTGAACGCAATGGTGTGAATGTTATGCTATTGCTTCTATTTTCTTTTTTTTCCCCTCGTTCTTTTCCTGCCTTCCCCTTTCCCTTTCTTCAAGGTATATCCCATTTGCTGTGACACGTAAATTTTCAGTGTTTGTTACTTCTGGGCTTGAAGAGATGGTTTCTTTTCTTCGCCTTTCAGCCATAGGGCGCAATTACGTTTCACAATAGTTAAGAGCCAACAATGAGGCGTTAGGATGTGATGAGATGTTTTTCTCCAGAAAGTAGATTTCAAGGTACCAGAAAATTTGGCAGAACCACGCATCGTCAGCAAGTAGAGGGAATATATTGTCCCAAAAAGATAGGCTCAGCTGCAGAAGTGTTTCCTGGTTGTTGCAAGTTTTCGTTCATTGGATCCTTCTTTATTTTTCAAGGTAATGCATCACCGTGACTTGGATTTCAAGTACTGCTGATTACTAGGAAGCCATGTGGCCATGTCACCGTAACGTGTTTGGTCCTGGACTCATGAACTAATAAAGATTTGACCACTGCCTCCGCACGGATGTGGTCGTTACCAAAAACGGTCCACTGGTGTCCAGCCCAGCTGAGAGCTGCTACCTTCTGTGTGGCGACACGGCTTGCAGACTCTCATAGACCCACCAAAACCAACAATGCTGGCCTGTGAAGTTACTCGATTCGTTTATGTCCATTTCCAGTACCTCCTCCCCACCCCCCAGCTGTTTATAGTTTGTAAAGCAAACTATAACAAACTAAACCAAACACATTTAGTTTGCAAAGCAAACTAAAACAAACACTCAAATACACTGGTTTTACATGAGTGACATTAACTCTTCTCTGTCCCTCCTCGCTCCCCATCACTGTGCCATGGCTTTGCCGAGATGGGACTGGCTTTAGTAAGTGATAAGAGAGTGAGGAGAGGGCACAGGGAGATAGGTTGCCCCAGGGCAAAACTCTTAAATCCTCCAGACAGGAGAAGGAAGTAGCATGCCAGAAAAGAAGAAAACCTTGTCAGACCCTCAAGTGTTTTGTCTAAGGCATACTTGGACGCTAATGCTGTTCTTTTCCACAGCATAAAGAAAAATTGAGGTGGGGGGAAGAGCTCTCCGCCACAAATCAGATGCACGTGATTTGTGAGGGACCCGCTGCAATGCGTTACTAATATACTTGCCAGTTCCGCCTGAATAGCTCGATGTAGCGGACAAGCCCCATCAGGGAGATGGATGCACTCGATGCAGTTTCACTCAGACGCTGAAAGACAAGCCTACGTTCAGCGCGTTTGCAGGAGGTTTCTGCTGTGGCCGCAAGGGTAACCGAGGGTGACTGCAGCCCTGCAGAATCAAGCAGAGTTTTCTACTGTGGCAAGGAGGCCCTACCATCTGAAGAGAAAACGTTAAGATACGTTTTTCTCCCGGGAGGCAGGTGCCTCCATGCAGGGCAGAAGGATGAAAAGCCAGGGATGCAGTACTAGGCTATCTGTGCTGGGGCGCTGCTTCCCAGCATAAACCCAAATGGTCCTCGCGAACGGCAGCGATCCCTCCGGAAGAGTCCACGGAGAAGGAAAGCCAGCCCAGGGCTGCAACCTTCCTGTCAAGATCTCATGCCTCTGAACTGAGGGTGAGCCTGTTTAGCCAGAACGATGGCAGGGGATTAGAGAGTGCTTTTACTTTGCATTTAACGAACAACGAAACAAACCAACAAACCCTGAAATTACTAATTTCTCCACAGAACGCGAGTGCTCAGGTCTGCAGACACAAGAAACTGCTTCGTTTTCCTTGGAAGGCCATAGAGAATTTTCTGCAAACAAGCATACACTAAGCAGTGACAGAATACAACCTGATCTCTTGTTCTCTTAATTTCTAAGTCATAGATGACATCATGGTTGGATATCTAGGAAGTTTCACAGATAATCTGGGTACTGTGCCTCCAACACCAGTGGCTTGGTGTTTACTTTATTCTGCATCTTCAATGCAAAACCTACACACTGAGCTGACAGACAGCTTGTTTTGCGTTGCTGTGTGTGTCAATATATTTTGTTTATGCCCTGCCAGACTGCCCAAATGGTTAGAGAGCTGTGTGCATCACCAGTGATACAATACAGAGAATATGGAGAACGCTGAAGCGGTTAGGGGTTTGTGACAGAGGGGGTAGCTGTTAGGCATCTTGTTCGACCTGAGAGTCCTGAGACAGAGCTCAAAATGTAACTTGTTCTGTCTCACTGACAGAGATGTGAGATCCCTTTGCTCCTCGGTGGCAGGACGGTGTGTCTGTGTAAGTACAAAACCGAACACAGCCCTCTGACACTTTCCACCAGCCCAAACCTAAGAGTTTTCAGAGCCCTTCCGTGCTGCACAGCAATTGGTCCCTGGTGAGAAAGAGCCACTTCCCATGACTTGTAACACAACCGAGACCTACTTTCTGTGGAACGTGATGGTGAAATGTGTGCTTTGAAATGACTGAGGGCCTCGTAATTCAAAGCTGTACTACAGTTCAAGTTCAATTAGCAGCAACAAACGCACTCAGAGGATCTAAACGACTTGAGACAGTTTCCTGGCACGGCGGTCCAGGCCTCATCTTCCTGCTCTTCAGCAGAAAAGATTTCTGGGCATGGCTCTGGTACAAAGGGACAGTTAAGAAATAATTGCACAGGGTCATTGGCTGCAACTTGTGAAATCCTGGCTTGAGGAATATTTGAACAACAGATGGTTCATATTCAAACGGTTTTAAATAGCGAAACCCCTTCAACCTGTGGATGTGAAAGCACTTGCAGAAGCAACAGAGAGAAACTGGCCCTGGAGGTATGCCTGCAGGGTAAAGGCTGGAAGAGCAAATTCCAGCTAGCCTTGTCCCATTTTTCCAGCTTATAAGACCAACTCATACAGAGCTATGCCTGGGTCAAGAGAAGAAAGAAATCCTTTGTCCTGTCCCATCCAGAGGGATAAGCTCTCGTAGTGGGGGGCCTGTGCAGCTTGCAGGAGGCTGCTGGCCCGCTTTTCCGCATGCCTTTTGGCCTAACAGCCTGACCAATGCACCAGGCGCTTATCTGACCTCTTTCACCCTCTTCAGCTACAACAAAGAGAAAAGTGATGTTGCTAGCAGAAGTCTAAAGGAGAATGGGAGACCAAAGTTCAAGGTTCTGTCTCCCCTCATGCCTGAGCAAAGATTACAAATCTTTGTTTAATCATTTCCCGTGAAAACACGCTGCAGCAATTATCCCTCTCGGCACACTGTTCGAGGGCCTCTCCCTCCCTGTCAGGACAGAGAAATACCTGCTCTTGCTGCCTCGACACCCCACAGGTGCTGAGAGTTGCAACACATCTCAGAAGCCAGCACTGAAGCCCTCGCTCCCCTGATGGTATCGTTGCACCAAACAGAAGAGCTGGAGGTGATATGGAGGAAGGGGGACCACGACCTAGGAGGTCAGCAGCTCCATCACTCTGAGAGACTGCTCTGGGAGAAATGAATCACCTGAGATCCCAAACCAGCAGAACAGGACTTGAAGCAGTGCTTTATCTCAGGCAGGTGCCTAGACCAATGGGCCGTAAATTGGGGCTTTTTCCCTCTCCCTCAGACTTCTCTGCTGGAGCTGCCCTTCACCATTAGGTATTCAGGGGCCTGTTTTACTTTTCTCACTCCACGGCCCAACAGAGCTGTCGGGAGCTAGACTGCCGTCACAGCCAGCACGGTCCTCGCTCACTAGAAGATAGGAATAACCTGCTGCTTTTACAGATGTGGCACTCTCAGAGTGGTATCTTCTGATCTAACTGTTCCTCTCCGCTACTATCAAGAAGTTGAGCTGAGGGTTAGGAATTCAGATGCGTGTGGCCCTGGTCTGAGGGAACACGTGCAGCTATTACCCTAGGGATTGACCCGGAGCATCTCTCAGACCTTACAAAGAGCTGATAAAACCGAAGTAGAAGCAGTTCAACGGGAGAGTAAGAGATGCAGAAGTGGCTCCCTGTGGGTTAACAGCCTGCTGATAAACATGTTGTCAGCATGAACGAGAGGTAGTTCAAGCCTTAGTCGGCAGCTCACCACGAACGCTTTCTCGAAGGGTGCCCGGTGATCCCTGCAGCTACCAGCTGTTCCCTAGAGTATGCCGTTCCCTGGCAGTACCCTGGCAGAAGTAGAGGCCAACAATACTAGCGGTTGCAAAGGTCCTTAGACATACAGAGCCTGCATCTCCCACATCTGTAACAACCTCAGTTATCACAAGCACATATACATGTGGGGTAACTGCGGTTTTTTTCATGTTCTCTTGCTGTAGCTCTCCTGTTTTGGTCTAACTCTTCACACTCTAAAGGCAAAGCACATCTAACTTTGTAGCATCCAAGTGGGCCAGTGGTCTTTCAATTGTTTGGGATGCTGAGGTCCATCCAAGACCGAACTGTAGGAGCAGCCTGCGTTGTACAGCAGAGCGGGCTCGGCTCTAACGCAGAAGCCAGAGGAACATCCTCTGCTACAGCTGCTAGGACCCAGGCACACGAACTAGACTTAAGAACCAGTGGTTCGGAAGTAGCCTCTTCCAGGACCAACCAAGATGAGCTGACAGACCTTTTGACTAGTCCCCGGGGCTTTTTCAGTTCTGACCCTCTCCTTTCCCTCCGGGACAAGTCACAGCACCGCTATACAGAGGTGCTGAAGTGTGACTACTTGCGAAACGACTCAGTGGCCCGAGACAACCACCCTCATCCACCGTACTCACTCCCGAGCTGTACAGGCTGCCAAGCGGTACGATTCACCCCAGGGCTGGTTAGGTCACAAATCTGTCCAAATAGGGCCATTATAAAGGAAGCAGGAAGCTTCATTTATTTGGGTACCTTTGGAAATAGCATGTCTGTACAACCCTCATTTGGCTGTCTTGTGTGTGTGCATTATGAAACAGCCTGATTACACACACAGGTAATATTTTATTTTTGCCTCCTTTCCGACACAGGACAGAGCCTGCTCTAAGGATGACTCAGAGGAGAAGACTATTGTCTGTAGCATCCCAGCTTCAACATCTGCTGAATTTGGACAATAACGTGTAAGTGAAGCAGGGAACTGTAGGAAGAGAAAGGATTAAGGCAGCCAATTGCTGCCCTGAGGACTTGGCAACTATCCTGCCCCTGCTGAGCAAAGTAATGAACCGGAATTTTTCAGGGTTGCTCACTAAGTATGTGCACATGCACCCCTTTGCTGAATGCTCACCTGCACAGCCTTGCGCTAGTCCTGCAGAAACACAGGAAACTCGGTCACCGAAAGGAAAGAACGTTCTTTTTTTTAAGCTTTACCAGCGTTTACCAGCCTCAGTTTAGTCTGCACAACGGGCACCAACGTCTCTGGGTTTTTCAAACAAGGGAAACACATAGGTATCATAGCGATGAAGGGCACAGAAAATCTCAAGGACAATATAATTGCTTAGGTCTGCAAGGTACAATTTGAATAGTGGATTGCAGCAAGGCCTAGAGATACGCTCACATGCAAAATGAGAGAACTTAAACCAAATGCTGGCTCTTAGCACCCCTCTTCCACTACAGCTGTGTCTCTCTCACTGGAGGAGGAGAAGCTGCTTCCAGGATCTGGCACGGGGGTGTATAAAAACCATCCATTTTGTTTTAATCCAGCTTTTTTCCATCAGGAGATCTCAAAGCACTCTGCAAAGGAGATGCCTGTCATCCTCGCTTTACCAATCTGGAAACTAGGGCACGGGGAGGTGAAAGTCAATTAACAAAATGCAAAACTGGCATCCAATACGTCTGGATGGTCTCATTATACTCCAGCCCCTGGGCACTGATGCCCCCTTCTCTCAAGGGTGGCTGCAGGGTTTCCAGCTCTCGCCGCACGTCTTTGCTTTGCTATTTCACCCCGCAGTCACTATTACCATGCCCTCTTCCCAGTTGCTTTTGTCTCCGTTGAGTTTCACCAGGCTTCTCCAGAAGAGCCCCTTTCTCCGGGGTTGGCAACTTTCTGCCTCCAGAATTCATATTCTGGACGACCCACTCTTGCACAAGAGGCCATGTTGAGCAGGTAGCTGGGAAGACAATCATCTCTTTAAGGCAGGTCTCCGAGCCCAAGCAGAGTCGCTGAAGCGTCGCGGATGCGCAGGACAGCCAGAACCATCCACAATTTAGGTCGCTACAACAGCTGGGGAAGGGAGTGTTTTGTTTAGCTGTAGCTATGGTTACAGTAGCCTATAACTGCACGCATTTCCGTTTTGGAGCATTCGTGGGGTGATATAAGTTTCCTTGATGCCACAGGCCTGTTAAAACGCAATACGGTTATCTAGTGCATTAGTGACATACTGCTCTTTGGCACGGCAGGCTGTATGTGGGCTAGTGTGCAAAGTGAAGTGTCACCAAAGGTTTATGGGAGGAAGGATTCCTTCTGCTCGCCTACTTAGGAAGGGAATTAGGTAAGAGGTGCTTGACTCTACAGTTGCCTAAGCAGGAGGAGACCTACATTCTCAACACGCTGAAACAACCAGCCCCAAGAGAGACTGTGTAAAAGCCCCGCAGAGTTAAGGGCGAACCAACCGGTGCCTACAGCGCAAAAGCGCAAAGCTAAGCCTCTCTTTTCATTTTTTGTTTAGTTTGGGATCTCAAGCCGGAATTACCTGAAGCCTTAAAAAAAAACCCAAAAATGACCAGCCTGGTTTGTGGCTTCTGCCTTTACTCCCTGCATGTCTAGGCTTGCTGTGGCGTTATGCTGAGGCAAACTGCAAAAGCGCAGGGGTGAAGGACACAGTAAGTAGAATATAACAACTTTATTGCATTAATGATACATCCAGGCAATGAAATTGATGCAAGTGGTTAGTACTTTTCAGTATCTTTAAAGGACAACTCCTTGAGCAGGTGCAAGCGAGTGGGTGTAGTCTTTGCCCCACTGATGTCAGTGGGAACGCCCAGTGCCTTTTGAGGCAGCTCCTATGTGGAAACGCTCTTCTGCTCCCCTCCTGGGAGCGTGTGAATTCTCAACAATCTGAGCTGCCTTTTAGCTGCAGAGGTGACTGATTTACACAAAACCGGATAGCAAGAACTTCCTGAGATGACCCTGTTTTGTGAGGAGATTCTAATCTCATGACAAGTTTGTCTAGCCAGATAATGACAGTAATTAGCCAGGAGGCAAGAAGGTGGATCTAGGTATTCTGCCCCATGAGTAAGAAGGATGTTTTATGGCAGTGGAATTAGGAGGAGGATGGAAACTGCTAATATGCTTCTAAACGGTGCTGGAACAAACAGCACAGCAGAGGCGACTGTACTTGAGAGCAGACTCCCCCGCCTGCTCTCCTCCCAAAGTGGAGAGGCTCGGAAAGAGAGAGGTCCTTTTCCAGAATAAGCCAGTGCTAAGACAGTACCGGCATTTAACAGGAGCAGCATCACCCTTATCATTCCTCCTGCCACGCAAGCCAGTTTGCCTGAAACAGGGAGTGGGGGACAAAGAGGACTAGTGCAATAAATAAATGTCAGCATTTCAGATATTCAAATGAAATCTGCAGTGGATAAATGAGTAAATAGAAGAGGCAGGCTCTCGGTAAAGACCATACTCATTCCAGGATACGATAAGCTGAAAAATGTCCTTGCAGTTCCCGTGCGGCTTGGTAGGGGCATGCCTGCTGCAGCACTAGCAGATTATCACCTGTCCTTATCTCTTGTCGTTTCCAGTCAAATATTTGCAAAATGCTTACATGCCGGGTAGATAACAACCCACAGGAATGGAGAGAATAGAATACTTAATTCAAAAGAGCATGGATTTTTTTTTCCCCCCCTGGAAAAAAAGGGTTCTTATAAACCAAAGGTGAGACGTTCCTTGCAAACAGGTAGCTCTGGCGGTATCCAGTGATGCAGTTTTGTCTTTCTGGGGTGCTGCCAGACACCCTGAAATGATAGTGTGGAGAGGAATGTGAGATTTCCCCCTTTCATCATAATGGTTACTTTGAAGCCTAATTACAGTCATTTAAACACCAGCCTATTAGCCGTGCTACTGCTGATCGCCGCACCGAAACGCACAGCCTGACGGGGAAGTTGTCTCCCGGAGCTGGCTGGGCAGCTCAGGCATTACACCGGCGTTTGGAAAGGGCATGGAGCAGCGGCTGGCATCCTGTGCCTGGCAGCGCCACCCTGTGCCTGGCAGCCTCTGCCATGCCCGCTCTAGCGCTGGGCGGAGGGCGGCAGCGCCACGGGACACGCTGCGGCGTGACCCACCACGTGGCGATACTTCACGTGCCACAAAGGCTAGTGCTAGGCAGGTACGCCAGAGAGCTCGGCCACTGCACCTCAGAAATTCCGCAGTTCAGGATTGTGTCAAAAGATGACTACGACAGTAAATACAACCAAGAGGCAGCACGTCACCTATGGCTCCTCTGGAAAGGAGGCACCGAGAGCCACTGCTGATCCCTAGCTGCTGCAAGGTACTCTCTGTAGACCGATCCCCACGGCTTCCAGTAGCTGTGATGAACGCAAGGCCTGGTCACGTCTGGCGTCGCTTTTCTGTTGGCAGACTCGACCCCTTCATTATGTTTCGTATTTCTGTCTCTGTGCACCCCAAGAAACAGGCAGCCAGGCTTAAACCTCGAGTGCCCAAGCACTTTACCTTTTCCCAAGAGAACTTTAACTGGGAACCCATCTCTAAAATAAAGGCCTAGCACAATGGTGTCCTGTCAGCAGCAGAGAAGGAGCAGAGAGCCGAGAACGCCGACTCTTCTACAATCTCCTCTTCTATCACGAGTTACACCAACTGATTTCTGCACGGTTCCTAATGCTGCTTCTCACAGGTGGGCCACCCAGCACAAGCCAGACGTTCACCTGGTATAACTGGAATAGCTGTGTCTACTTGATGTCTTAGGGGGATATTCATGAGCAAGATCTGACACTAATGAAGTTCTCGTGCATCTGGTCACATTGTAAGGTAGGTGAAACCAGCGCGGCTTTACTTTAACTTGTTTGGTTATAAACTGTGGCAGTTCAGTTGCTTCATGACCAACCGAGACACCCCTGCAGCGGAGGCGGTATCCTCTGAGGGCTGGAGCAGAGAGCTCGGGCAGGAATAACAACAGCTGTCCCAATACAGAGTGTTCCCGCTTGTGAATCAAAGCCCTTACTAAGATCGTGTCATGTCCAGACATGTTGGATACTTATTCTTGCAGACATAATATGAAGGCAAGGATCCATCCTTTTTCAAGTGCATCTCTTTTTTTTCTTCCCCCCCCGGCCCTTTCTACAATGTTCTAGAGGAACACAAACCAAAAAAACGCACTTGCTGAAAGGTTGGAAAGAGCAAGTTCTGTTTAATTTGCACATTCTCTGTTTCTGATGAAAAGTAGGAAATATAAATCACAGCCTTTTATTTCAAATTTGGCATAAAAATTTGCCTTCAAGGTAATGTCAAATAACAGACTTCACACTGCTTGGAATTAGGCTGATGATATTCAGCGAGAAGTACAAGGCAAAGGCTCAGTTTTGGGAGGGTTTAATTTTGTTACATTTCCCCATTCAAATCTCATCTTTGAGAAACCCACAAAAAAAGAAGCAGCAGCAAGACAATAAATAATACCTATTTTACACGACTTTTACCTTTAAAATGCATCTTCCCTCCTTCTGCCTCACATCTTCTAAGAGCTGGGGAAAAGCCCTTAATTGAAATATTTTTGGGGAAAGAAAATCAACTTCTGTTTTCAATTATTTGCTTTTCCTCCCCTTATGAAATTTGGCCTTGTTTTTAATCTTTCCTGGCCTCCTTACTGTTTCCATCTAGGAACATTTCTGGTTATACTGGAAATTCAGACAAAGACATTCAGCAATCCAGAAAAAGTGTCAAGTGAGTTTATGTTTTGAATCTGAAAGAATAAAGGCAACTTTGAACTATTCAGCGGAACTGTAATGAGTCTTCTGATCAACTCATTTGGCCCTATGTCAGGTGCATGCTTAAAAGTTGTCTTGGAAAAATTTTTTTTTTGTTACAGGCATTATCTTTTTTACTGAAGTTATATTGTGGACAAAACTATATCGCGTTTATCTGACTTATGCACAGGTACAGAGAGGTAAAGAAAGGATCCCACAGCAGAACGACAGTTTCCACATCTAACTGGAGGAAAAGAGACTATGCTGACTTACCGGAGAAATTAAAGGCTACAAGCTTGCAAGCAACGACCACCTAGGTCCCGCCTCACCCACTCTGGGATCACAAGTAAAGCTTTAGTTCACTCTGGCCTTGAGATAGGGCGGAGGAGTGGTTGTGCACAAGTGTAAATGAGTCTGTTGCTCTTTTTACAGGAGGATGCAGCGACCTTTTGTCACTTTGTGAGCAGTGCTCTTTCCAGAGTGGACTGCTCCTGCCATTTGAAGCCAAGTCTCTGCTTTCTTCCCTGCACATACAGACCTGATGTTTGTGCAATGACAATGAGTAACTGGGCTTCATGTAAAAACTCCCTGAAATTACTCCAGACATGTGACACTGGCATTGAAAAGCAAGTACCTCACATCAGTTCTCTTTAGTTTCCACTTCGTAAGCGTAACCGTATTGCATATTTATTGAGGAATCCGTAGCGTTGCAGAAAGGGAAAAAGCCTAGAGACCCGATAGCCTACTGTCACGGTAATGGTCATGAACGACTTCGTGGTCTTGAGATGAGAAACTGGTCTGCAACACGATCCAAACCTCCCCGGAGGAGCTGCAAACTATGGGCAAGCCTTACACGATAAAAATAGTCTGTTATTTTATATGAACTGCTATACTCTGGCGATTCTACTCACATTCAAAGGCACCTCACTTCAGCGGTCTGTCCACGCAGTGGTCACAGCTACTCTGCGCAGGCGTGGACCTCACTGAAGGCATGGTTACACGCAGTCTCCTCAGCCGGGAAGGCGGATTGCTGATGTCACCACCCCGCAACTCAACCGCTCCGTCCCCTCTTTCTCAGCCGTGACAGCCATTTCAGGAAACAGGTTTGCAGCATGGCTTTGTGAATACCTGCGTCTTCCAAACTGAAAAAAGAGCAATATCTGATTTAATCTTGAGCGTCGGGGCCTAGACAAGTTCTGTCTAACTATTAACAGCACTTAGGATCAGCAGTTTCTAAAGACAAAATTGTGTCTACGTACGGCTGTGCTATTCTAAAGAACAGACCAGCGGTTCTTCCTGATCTCTCCCCTAATCCCACTGAGCATAACACTTGTAAGAAAGTGCCTCCTCTCTGAATCATCTCAGGAATTTTGATCTGATTTGGCTTTTCAAAACTTAACAAACATGTAAGTGAAAACCTGTTTTGGAAGGTAAATGCAAACGTCCCTGTCCAGCAAGCTGAAACAGAATGATTCCCATGGTTTAAGTAAAACATGGTCACAATCACCATGTAATTGCAGGAATGTTTGGGCCCAGTGAAAGAGCATTTCCCGAGGTTAATTCCAAACAAACCGTTCTTTGAGTAGGGGAATTAATGAGTCCTAGCTCACCGGTCGCCTCTGTCCTTTGTCCCTTAATCTCCCCACCACAAAAACTTCTATCCCCGTGTCAAATGTAGATGAAATTAGTAAATGCCTTCAAAAGTTATTAAGAGGAGACTGACAAATGATGAGACAGATAATGTCCTCGTGCAGGCTCACCTCCTCCAGAATCCAAGATGAAAATGACCCATACAGCTTCTGCCCAGCCCAGCAATTATCACCGCTCACAGTAAATAGCAACACAATATAAACAACGTAAATTCATTTGTATGCAAATATTACATCGGTGTTCCATGCACAAGTATAATTCACGCTGTTGGGGCTATAATAATGCCATGATTGATTCTCATAACTATTCCTCTTCGTGACACAAGATACATTAATACCTGCACTGTTAAGCCTAATAAAGGAGATTATGGACAAAGGGGAAACAGTGACACAAGTTCTAGAACAACACAACGGAAGAGTTCCTGTGTCTGGCCATCTGCAAGTAACACAGCGAAACTCTTGACACAAGCAGCAAGTGGGTCTTCTCTTGGGTCATACCTAGGCATTGTATGCACAGCTAAGTGAGAAGGAGTCCCATGGCAGTCTCACTCAGAAATTGTTCCCTCAGTGAAACTCCAACTAAAAAAAAGCCACCCAAAATGAGATTTTGCCCGCAGAATTTGCCCAACTCGTGTGCAGGAAACACATAGACCATGAGCACTGCAATACAAGTATGCCAGCAGGGAGTAAATTTAATGAACTGGCTTGGCAGACCCACGGAAGCCTGAATACATCTGAAAAAGCCTGAATACATCTGAAAAAGTTTGCTCCTAAGCTATAACTCCACCTCCTGAATGAGAAACCACCCTTTTGCGTTTCTTTTCTACTGGTGGTTGCTCAGAGGGCTTGTTTCACAGGATTTGTTTCTAACAAAACCTGTGCGTTCATACTCTTCCCTTTTAACGTGACTCTATTAACTCTCATTTATGCATTGCTATGGAAATGGCTGTCATGAACAGAGAATCGTGACTTCAAGAAGGGAATACGTACGAGCAGACGGCCATCGGTCTGTCCATTCCTGTAACCATTACACAAGCAAATTTCTAAGATTTTTGCCATGGTTTCAGAGGTCTAGACCAAGCTTCTTCTGCTGCAGTTGCTGAGCGGTCCATTTATCAAGAGGTTGATTTAAAAGCGCATTCCTAGCTCTAAGCTCCTGAGCTAAGGAAAATATCCCCTTCTGTGTATGTTCCATTATGAAGACCCTGGGTTTTTGTTCTACTCTGGTCTAGCCACAAAGACTGGTATCGCCAATCACCTCCTTCCTGCTCACGTTAGCAGATACTTCTGCCCAAGTGCTAATGTAGGCACATCTTGGGGCTATGCACAGTGCAGCTGGCCTTGGTCTTCCCTGCTCTAAGCCCTGCCACATGCTGCAATCAGGCCTGAGCCAAAGTCCTTAGATTAAAATAGGGCTTCCTGAGGCTGGCCTTCGGTGTGCACATCTACCTGCCAAAGAGAATGCAAACGGAATTCGATTCCCAGTACCAAGTAACGCTGCCCTAACACAGATCAGCCTGGCTGCATTCAGAATTAAAGCAAGTTGGGCCATTTGTCCTCCGCCAAGCCTCCTTTGTTGGCTTAGGTGTTGTATTTCCCTTTTCATGTCACCCGGGTAAGTTTTTTATTCTAATGGCTTAAGTAAAGGCATGCCAGAATAAAGAGACTGTTTACATGAACAGCTCACAGTGCCCAGATGGGAAGAGCCCTGAGTGCTCGAGAGGATGAAGGTAAAGAAAGATTAAGGTTTATCAAAAGAAAGAGCACAAAGCAAGGAATGCTGATGTGGACCATTTTCCCCTGTGCAAGCACTTAGGTGTGTTTACAGAGGGGGAGATGGTCTTGCCAGTGCGAGTGAGCAAAAAGGGCAGCTCAAAGGGTAAGAAATTCAGCTACGGAACAGAAACCAACACTTGTAGGCACAGGTAATCCGCTCCTACTTCTCAAGACAGCCTCTGTGGGTAACAGCCTCCTTGGCAGACGGGCATCAGGAACACCAGGTGTGTTGCTCTAGCACCTACGCCTCTCTCCACTCTCATCCTTTTCCTCTTCCAGGAAAGAGCCTGCAGGACAAAGATTATTCATCAACAGATGGGGAAACTGAGGCAGGAGACCAGGAAGCTGAAAGGAAACCTGCTGCCCTGAGGAGCAATCCCTGTGCCAGCCACTGGGCCTGGCAGTCTCCTCTCCTCTCCTCCAGAAGGGCTTCATGCATGGCAAGTCACGGGCATGAACAAGAAGCAGTCCTTGCCAGTCCTAGGAAAGAGGATGCTTGGATTTTTCACTCCCAGATGACAGTGCAGCCCAAAGACACACAGCCAAAGAGACCCAGCAATCTTTGGAAGAAGCCTAACGAAGTTAATGAAGCCAGCTACATCTGTGATCTTTATCCGAGCCCCTCTGATCTCCCCACACAACTGCAGGGCCGAGACAGCCCTGTCTGTGGGGATGCCGTGCGCCTCCCTCCACCGTGTCATCTGCGGGTGAGCCCCCGCCCACCAGCCAGTGGAGGGCAAGGGCAGGAAAGCGAGCAGATGTGTATTCTGCCCTGTCATGGTGGCCTTGGCGCAGCTGGCCTCGCTCTCCGCTTCCGAACAAATGGGGAGAGCCCAAGCCAAATGCCAGTCCACGCTGGACTTGCAGTCATTGCAAAAGGAAACGTTAGCGTCACTAGGTGGCCACACGCTGACACCAAGCTCCAAGGTCTGTGAAGCTGGGCTTCACTCCCTTGCCCTTATTACCCTTTGTTCAAAAATCCTTAGTGGTTATACACTGAAAATGCTAAACTCCTTGTAGTTGCTATTGCAAATGCAGTTTCTGCAGATTCACAGGTTTCCATTTTTCCAAGGAAAACATGGGCTGATTAGTTCAGGAAAAGCAGGCAAATTTTTTTCCCTTCTGAACTTTCAACCAACAGAGCAAAATACACCACTGGATTTCCCTGCTGGACTTTGTTTTACTTGAATAACAGATCAGGTCCCCTCTTTGAACTCCATCAGCTGTAATACACCCTTGAGGGCAACGTCCCCCAGCGTGCGCTGCCGACTCCCTCTGCAAGGAACAGCACAGGAACACAGGATTTTGGGTACCCTGTGGCTGATGCGGTCATGTGGCTTGCTTCAGAGGGTATCAATGTCCTGCCGTGGGACAATGCCGCTTAACATTGATCTGACTTGCACCCACGTATTTCAGGTTGGTGTAAGAGTAGTCTGAGTCCTTCTCATGCTATAGTTTGTTGGAAGTTTATGTTAAATAAATAAATAGCAGCCGTTGGACTTGATTTGGGACAAGAAAAGTGCAATAATTTTTTGAGGGAGAAAGACTTGCTTATCAAAGCGTCCTTCCCAAGTCACATCTCCACACAGGCCCAAGCGGACCAGGACCGCCACATCAGTTTGCTCCAACTCTGGATGGCATGTTAAGTCTCTGGAAGCCTGAACAGGGCTGGACCGAAAAAGGTGTTGTCAAGAAATGCCGCACCATTTTTTCCCTTAAGGAGCTGGACACCCTTGTTTATCCCGAACCTCGATGTTAAGGCAGTTGGCCTGTGGAAGGCATAAACCTTCGACAATACTTGTTATTAAAAGCTTTGCCCTTTGTAGCAAAGATTGTATCTTTCTAGCATCATTTTGATCATCTCTCTGATTTCTGAGTCTCCAGCTCACGTTACACCCCGGGTACGACACCCAACCCTGCAATAATTTCCTGCAGACAGGCCCTCTGGGCTTTCACAGTATCACAGGGCTCCAGTTTGCCAGAGACCCCAGAGCAGGACTGTGAATACATGCTAGAGAGGCCGTGCAGCTGAGAGAGAATACCTTGCTTCCAAAGGCTGCATCGGAAGGAAACAAGTGGGTTCGTACGACAGGCGCCCTGATCTCAAATGGGATATGATAGCACCCAATATCTAGAAATACAAACACACATGCACACACTTATGCAGGGATGCAAGGACTGATGGAAAAAAAATTCAAAATGGAAATATGGGGTTTCTTCAGGCTGAAGCGAGAGAGAAGCAGCTCTTGTCTTTCTTGTGCCAACAGTGCTGAGCTGTGCCTTACAGCATGTCCCAGGTGAGGATCCACGGAGCAGCTCAGCCAGCATGCTTAACCAGATTTTCCACCACACCTTCAGGCTGCAGCACACTGTCATTATATCATGCATGCCTGAAATATCTCAGTAAAGCCAGGATAAAGGAACCAAGGGACCTGTTTCTGACTTTGCTTGCTCTAGCTAGCAACAGGTCTGCGTGGTTTCGAGAGGGGGCTGTTCTGGAGAGTTGAGGCCAGCCTGTCCCAAGCACACAGCAAGACTGGCATCCTAGGGGGGTAGCACCTCCCTGCTGTCTCTCTGCAGCAAGCCCGAGCATCTCTGCAGATGAACTGAACCATTACAGGGCACGAAAGTGCCCAGGTCGTTATGGTGCACAGGACCTCTCTTTAACTGGGTTCAGCCTGCGACAGAGACGAGTCACGTCTGCACGCGTGGGAGAGTGCATGCATGCATCATGAGATACGTACTACCGCTTAATCCCCTTGCAGACAGATTTCAGATTCAGAAGGAGGAAAAAACCCAAAGGCCGGACAAATGCAGAGTCCTTGGCCAGTGCAGAATCTACCGGGCCTGGGGAAGTAAAACCGCAACAAGAAATCTATGATGACTTGTGTGCAACTTGAGAGTTAGCCTTCAGAAGCGATAGGTACTGTGCACGCGTTGGGTAAGTTCCGGTGAGGCCAAGCTCACCGCCTGTACTCATGCCTGCAGTAAAACAAGACTACATTGCCTGCCCGCTCTGTCACCGACGTTCTGACTGGCCCCTCACTTCATTACACTTTTCAATCATTTATGAAAAATTTTCTTCCCATTCACAGAGAAAGGGGCTGGGGATTTCAGAGCTCATTCTTTGCCCAGCCCAAGACACGATTATTAACATGTCTTATTCTCCCAAGACCCACACAACCACCTCAATGGAAGAGCATGAGTCTTTCTATAGGATGTGCCCTGTCACTTCTATCAGGAGATAATGTCTTGCACTTTTCCTCATTCCTTTCCCCTGAGTAATACCTTTTCCTGTAAATAGGCAAAGGAGGGAGGGGAAAAAAGGAAGCCAAGCAATTCCTTCAACTGCCTCACAAAATGTTAATATTCCCAGAATAGTTGTTTGGAGCTAGTTTGAGCGAGATCAAATGGTTGGCTCAACCAGGACCAAAGCCTTATTTCAACCCGCAGCTGGGCTGTCACAGTGCCTTTTGACCTCCCTTTTGCAGGACATTCAGACCACTTGTAGCTGTCTGCCTGCAGCACTGTAAGAAACATGGCCTGGCTGCATAGCTTGCCCCTTAGAAAGCTAACACCGGCACATGCAGATTAGTCCAGCAGAAACTAAATGCTTTGGCATCTCCAAATGGAACTTGGTGGTGCACAAAGCACCGTTCTCCTCCCGTTTCTCCAAGTTTAAGCCAGCGCAAAAGCACAACTTATGGGACCGAAATCATCTGGCCTCAGCACTAGAGCAGCCTTGCACCGACACGCAGAGGTATCATTCCTGACTCGGTCCATCTCTTTAGTCTCCACCTCTCCACTATCGTATTTGTTTTCTGTGGGCTGGCCTTACAGCGCTTGTTATTGCTCCACCTCAGAGATACTGGTCAGGTGGCTTCACCAAGACCCTACCAACTCTATTCCTGCTTTCCCTGCTTTTCAGTGCCATCCGGCCGTGGCTCAGAGTCTTGACGTATTTCCTCTACACCCAGACTCACAGCGGCCCTTCGCTGTCTCCTATGGAAGCCAAAAGCCCATTTGTATCCTGCTTCTGTCCTTCCAGCAGGGCTCGCTCACCTCATTCCTGGAGTACACCTTAAGAAAACCCCTGGGATTTGCACACAAGACACAATCACAGGGGGGAACAAAGAACAAATGAACATGAGGACTCAGTACACTGCAAACCGCCCAGGAAAAGCCAAACATGAGCGCAGTTATCAACCCGTACTTTCCTGCCTCCCCAACAGAGAGAAAAAGGACCGCATAAACCTTCAACAATACTTGTTATTAAGAGCTTTGCCCTTTGCAGCAATGATGCCATATATGTAGTTACTAACAGTATCTGTTAAGCACTTATGCTGGAGCCCAGTAGAGCTGCCCTAGGAGACCTGCTGTCTCCTACAGTGGTGAAACATGACGGAGTTCGCAAGAGGTGACGGGACCAGATTTGCAATTGCAGTTTCAAAAGTCTTCAGCATGGGCCCAGCTCTGCCCTGTTGAGATCAGTGGGAAAACACTACAGTTAGCGACTTCAGGGCGTGCTCCAGGCTTTTGAAAACTAACCACAGATTTCAGTAGGACTTCTTCCGTCATCCGTGAAACTTGGACCAAACGCTGTGGTTACACTGCACCTGTATTTTGTCTTGAAGGATCCCAAACTATTTATACTCATTTGCGTTTTACTTTGAGGTGTGTTTGGGTGGATAAGCAGCAACGACAAAGCCATACACCTAGGTCACCTTACTATAAACAAAGATATCTTCAAATCATGTGCAGCGCCAAGTGAATGAGCGGGTAGGTACCTGCACATACGTGTTTTGTCTTCTGTCCCCATTGGGCAGCCTGGAGAACTCTCACCTCACAGTAAACAGTCCCCTGCATTCTCACCCAAATGAACACACACCCAAAGACAAAGCTCCAGGTCAAACAAAATCTCTTCTGCTAGTCAGAACAAAACATTGTGTTTCTCGGAGTGAGTTCTTCATTTCACAAGAAATCAAAGAAATTTTTTGGGGGGTAAAAATTAAATTATTGTTTTTAGAATAAATAAAAGACTTTTGCATGGAAAAGGGTGAAATTAGACCTTTCCGCAACATTTCTTTCTTCCTGGACTAATTTCACTGGTCTGCTAGGCAGCCATTCCGATCAGAGGAAAGCAAAGCAGTGTGCTCCCCGAGATGCCTCCTACCCATAATCACGGCCAGCGATTCGCAGCTCGGCACCTCACCGATAACCCTGTTTGTGGATCCTAGGGCAGAACTTCCCCCGCAGAGTCTCCCCGTGTGAGATTATACGTTAAGCAAAGGAGAGCACTTGAAGTACTAAGCTGTGTTTCTTTACCTCTAAAACAAACACACAAGCCTTCAGATCACACCCATTGTTTCACATACCTGAACCTTCTCACATGAACTTCAATATCTCCTGCAGCTGCACGTGTTAACAGCAGGGAGGTCACGCGGGGTCCTCGCTGCTAACCCACATGCTGCCCATCGCACTGGCTGTACTTGGCACAGGGCTCACGCATGGCAGGCAGGCAAGAAAGACCACCGAAGACCAGAGCAAAGCATCCCTTTGTTGACAGTAACGGTTGACATTTCACAGACTCTTAAAGACAGCCCTCACTCTGAGAAGTTCCTCCATCTAAGGGCAGAGGTCAACGAAAAAGCAATGCCCATAGCCACGTACAGCTTACGGATGGAAGAACAAGTTCCTGATCACACGGTCTTTGATGTTGCCAAGTGCCACATCAGACTAAACTTCCTAATTTTGCTTCACGTCCCACCAGTTAGAAAAGGAGAGAAAACCCAAATAGTACCTCTAATACTGTACAGCAAAGAAAAACCAAACGAGAAGCCCCCAAGCTGTTCCCTCTCCACCACAGGCTTTCCAGAGCGGGTCCCAACCACCTCCTAGATCCCTCTACCTGCAACATCTGAACAGCTGCCCTTACAGCAAAATCCATTCTGAAAGGTGTCCTGGATCTCAGACTTGAGACTGTCTCACGACACTGGAGAGAGTGTTTTTGTTTTGCTATTCACACGAAAAGTCTATGAAGAACCACAAGGGCAAAGGCACCTCTGTGCCTGTTAACTGAGTCCAAGTGACAGCCAGAGCAGCGGGCCGGTCAGATCTGTGTGCAGGACACGGTAGGTCCCACAAATTAGCAGGGTTTCCCTAGTTTATTCCTCCTTTTCTGCTGGGAGATGGTGCCCAGGCAGAATGTGAGGCCTCTGGACATTTGCTCAGGATTTCTAGGTGTCCTACAGATGAGTCAGGGCATTAGGTCTCCAGAAATCACAGCTGTGTCTGCAACACCTGTACAGACCGCCAGGCAAACTATCCATTTCTGAGTCACGGTGAAAGACAGTATCGGTTTTATTTATTTGGCTCTCATTTGGGTGCTATGCTCTTTAAAAAAGGCAGATTGCCCAGAGGACTGGCCTCACAGCTGGACCCAAAAGATAAGAAAGGGAGGTTTTGCCTTTCCTGTGGGGCAGAAGGGACTGTGCACTGGGCACAATCCAGAGCCACTGCACTGGCAGAAAGCAAGCCCCTGCAAGGATGGAAGGTGTCTGTGCATAGCGAGGAGGTGTTACTGGCAATTACAGCTCTCATTTTCAACCTGCCCTTTGTACTTTTTGTTCTACTCAAGAAGTTAATTATTCTAGTTTATATTCTTGTACCACCAGCTTTGGAGTTTTAAAGCCTTGTTGGTCGTCTTTGGAGAGCTGGTGATACAGAGAAGGCCTAAGAGCCACCTCAAAGCTCTGGTTAACTTGGGATCCTGCCACAGTTGCAGAAAGTCTCTGTACGCCTACACAGAGCATTTCGAGATGTCTCGCTTTTCCTGCGCTCCAGAGACCCAGGGTATCCCAGAGGGACACGCAGAGGCCGTTACTCCCCGTGCCTGTACGCTGTGCTACAAACGTGGGAGTTGGTCTCAAACCAGCAGCAGCTCTGAGTATTCTGAACCCTCTGCTCCTCTTCTGAAGACACGTTTCAGGCTAATATGAGCTCCCAGGCTTTGGACCATCTGCTCCAGCGCTGGGGAGGCGAGAAAGGGAGTGGGAAGAAGGGCTCCGGAGTGCAAGGCACGGAGGGGTAGCAGGGGGAAGCAGAGCTGGCTGGAGTTGGCTTTTAACAGCTGTCTTGAGAATGGTTTGGCATGGGAACGGCTGTTTGACCCAGCTACCTTGGGCACAGCCCTTACTAACGGTATTGCACTTCAGCAACGCATGTGGTGGCACTCCTTTCCACGCAGACGGTATTTGCATAGTAATAGCTATTCAACAGCCCCAGCTGTGACTGCTGCTGGATCAAGACAGGTAGCTGACCCCTTCCAGCCGTCACCCACAGGAAACGGGGTATCTCACAGCCTTTCCAAGGCAAACCTCTTCTCCCAGAAAAAGAAACAAACTTTTGCGGCACTCCTCTCAGTCTCCTTCCTTACCTTACAGAGCCCGCAGTTGCTATAACACAACACGTGCTGGCAAACGTCCTGTCGCCCCTGCCAGAATTTACCGACCTGTGAAACACACCTGACACCCAAAGGACAATAATTTGCTTTCAACAATCCAAGCATTGCAAATCATTCGATAACAGCACTGACCACTGTTCCTGCATGACTTAATTTTCTAAGTATCTTGGCATGCAAAAGGAGTTAGGCACTATCCGCCCTTTGGTGCCAGCAACTCAGCAGGTATCAGGTGACGGACCCCTTCGGAGCATCCCACGTTGGGTGCCTTGGAAAATGTTACCGTGGTGCTTCCTCTCCATATTTAATTCACTGATGGCAATTAAAAAAACGGGATTTCTGTCCTTCTTCCTTCGGAGGCAAGCTAGATAGAACACAAGAACACCGATCCCCCTTCTGCACAGGTCTGCTGCCTGATGTCTTGTCGTGCCTCTATCTCCCCGGCTGGGTGAAGAGGAGTCCCTGGCTGCGCAGTGCTTTACTGCGTGCTTGCAGAGTGCAGGGACCAGAAGAAAAGTCCAGGATGCTGCCTCTAACAGTGCCTGAAAGAAAGGGGAGTGGGACAGCGCGAGCACAGAGCACTGGGCCAAAGCACCCACACCGCTGGGTTTCTGCTATCGTGCGTCTCGGGGTCACCTTCACAAGGAGGCTGTATTTTTATCTTTGCAGTCAGCACCTTTCACCGGAGTTCTCCTTTCACTGGCTCTTTGATTTTAAAGCCATTTATATTCCACGCCAATCCATACTAAAAATAGGATTCCTTACTAAGAATGGCACTGGCATTACTCACTTTCTGCTACGTTCTCCTCTCACGCTATATTGCCACACCTCCGGCCGGAGGAGTGTGCTGCAGTAATCATCCACAACTATGTGCTTCTGTGAGCAGGTTTTGAACCTTTGCCATCCTTTGGAAGCTCCCACTGTTTTTTCTTTCATGTGCTAATACAGTTCAGTGGCTTATCTCCTTTCACATCCTTGGGGCACACCTCTTCACAGACTGTATACTGACAACCCAACCAAGTGGGAAAAAACACACAGGGGATACAGCCGTCCCCCTTCCTCCCCCTTGCAATTTCGGCCAACCTGCAGTTCTCAGCTGAAGGGGATGCTGTTTGTACTTGCATTCAGGAAGAAACAATTTGCTCTCCCTGGAAGCTACGGCATCCTTTAGCTTATGACCGTCAGCTGCTCCACTCAAACTGCTCATCAATTACTAGCGAGGAGGCTTTGGGGCTCTCCTGGTGGGAGGTACGCCTTTCCAGCTCAGTTTTGCCAGACGCTTATCATTTCCGCAGGGTAACTCTCCTCCGCAACGTGTCTGGAAACTGAAGGGTGTGGGACGTGGGACATACCTCCGGCCAGGTCTAGCTGCGTAGTTAAATGAACCCTATGTGGGGTTTTGTTTTCTTTTTTAGCATTCTTTTGAGTTTTGCACGCCGCTTTCAAGCGCAGGAACGTGTTTCCTCCTGCCGTCCATGTCAGAGGTGCAGCCAGTGCCAGAGCTGACTGTCATTTATCTCCTCTGATAAGGGGTTAAATATGCACAGGTAAACCTGGGCGTATGTTCATAATGCAGGTGGCAGTGATACTTTAAAGGAGGCACCTTTCTTTGTTCCCTTAATGATTCATTCATTGGGAGTGTGGGAATTAACCTATATAAATTTTTTGCTACTAAGTAGACAGACCTAGATCCTGAAGTAGTGGATGGGTGAGAACCAGTTATAGAGACTCTACACATTGTCCTGGTAGCACAGAAAGAAAAAAATCCACAACGATAGGCTGGGAATAAATGACTGCATGGCATTTCTCACGGCAGATTCTCTTTACCTCCTGTTTTCCGGTGACTCACCAAAAGTCCTACACGGCTGCAGCAGACACCTCTGAGAAAGGCCTGGCTTGGCTGAGACCTTCAACCGGGCCCTCTCTTCGGGGGGCTCGGCTCTGAGAGCTAGAACCGCGCATGGATGTAACTGATAGGGCTTAGACTCAGCAGGGAGCACAGGCAGCCACGCTTTGGTTGCACCAGCACGGGGAAGCAGGTGTGAGATTGCATCAGGAAGCCAATATGAACAGGGAGGCTGGCTTGCCAAGCCTGGCTCAGTGCCCCCTTTGTAAGCTGTAGCTTACACCTCATCAGCTGGGAGGTGGAGAAGAAACAGATTTGTATTTAGGGCACCTCACTAACGGAGAATTTGTCTCCCTCCCGCCTAGCTAGAGGAGGAAAGAAACCTTTCTGGGAGGCTGCGCAGAGCGCACTGACATCTCCAGACTAACTCTTGTGCTCCTACTATTTTCAGATTTTCTTGGAAGAATCTTTAAGGCTCAATGAACAAGAGTCGATCAGCCTAAGATGCTTTACAGAGGACACAACAATTTATCCACTGGAAGTTATAAATTACGTTAGCACCTGAGGAGCTGTGCGGGCTGACGGAAGTGTGAGGCAATGGTCAATGCCCTGTTGCTGGCTTCCTACAGCTTTGAAAGGAGGCCACACAGTGCTGTTGTTGCCAGTGTGATGAGGTCTTGGTTGCTTAATCTCTTCAAGGCAGGCTCCATAGGGTGAGGTAACACCCCAGACACTGCAAAACCTGCCCGCATCTTGCAGGCACCTCCAGCCAACCTTCCCCTCACAGCAACAGTCAAGAACACACCGCGTCAGACAAAACGCGGGGAAGAGCTTAAAGAGCACAAGCCTGAAGGAGACAGCAAAGAGGTCCAGGAGAGGCATCACCATCACGCTGCAGCTGGGCCACGACATCAGAGCGGTGCTAGTACACTAATGGGGCCCTTACCGGTCACAAGCTCAACACAGAAGTTAGAAATGTGCACACAGAGCCATCTCACGAGAGATCTGGCAACCGCCAGGTCTTTGCCCACGCCGGGGATGAATTCCCCGCTTAGCTGTGCTGATTCTCTGAGAAGGCACAGTACATTACACAGATCTGACAAAAGGCGGTGAGAAAAGGATGCCTAAAGGTGTGAAGCACCGTCAATCTCAGCTGCCTACAGAAGGGAAAGCAGAGGGTTGGGGCTCCTCAGAGAAAACCCTGCAACTCACAGCTCAGAAAGGCACAGCTATACACACGCACGCAGGTACCACACTGCCTACAGGACAGAGACCACAGCAAGGAGGAGCAAGAGGTACCAGGGGGCTATAGTCCAGGCAGGACAAACCCTTCCTGGCAGGGCAGCGCCAACAAAAAACCCACCTCCGGTGGCTCTCTCCTGCCCAGCGCCCTCTCATTGTGCTCGCTGGCCCCAATCACATCGGCCAGGCCTCTGAGCTGCAACTAGCCACGTGAGCCACAGCAGCGTATCTGTGGGCTGCGAGCGAGCGTCCTCTGGGAGGCCAGGCAGACACGCCACACCAGGTCGTGGTGGAAGGCGGGCGTGTGGGCACAGCAACCCAATGCAAAGCACCCTCTTGTGTGGCATATCCTGTTTCTCCCAAAGACATGTGTAAGGTCACCGGCTTAGCCATGGTCGTGGGTGATAGCATCTGTTCAATCAATGCTCTCTGTGCTACGAAGTCATCCCAGATGCTTTGCATTGGAGACAGCTCTTTCAATAGTAATTAGCAAGGCAGGGGGGTGAAGAAGCAACCGTCAGGCTTCTTTTCCAATAGTAATTAGCAGGTAGGGGGATGAAGAAGCAATTGTGAAGCTTGTTTTTGCTTAGGTGGCGGCATTAGTAGCAAACTGCCCCCCCCCAACCCCTGCTTCCTCCTCCCCTGGTAACTGTGAGCCTCGCCACACTCCGCTTTGGGAGCTACAGCACAGGAACATTTCATAAACAGGCCTGAGGGTTTGTCTGCTGCCTATCCTACTTCCTTCAGAGCACCTGAGATCAGCTGGGCCAAAATGTCTGCCGGTATCACGCTCCCATGCTGCCTGGATGGGAGAGGGGAACTTACCTGCTGGGGTCGAAGACGGCTTCTCACTTGTGGTGTCGGGCTCCCAGCTTAAGCCATGTTACATACACCTGGCAGACGGGTCTCACATCACAGCGTTGACTCTAGAAATCAGGAGAGGAAATAAAGTAAGCCTTGCTATTCAATAGCCTTGAGGGTAACATTTACTTCATATACTGAACTTCATCCCTTCTGGCACCAGGGGCCATAAATGTCCTTGCTCAAAATGGGTATGTGAAACTTTAGGTTCTCAGGCCATGCCTCCACACCAGGGGCCAGTCCTTTGTGCAATACACCATTAAGCATCACCAGGGACCGGGCCCCTGAAGGGACTGCCTCGTCTAGTCCTCCACAGTAGCAGGCAACTGTAGATACTTAGATTTGATGCGCATGTGTACAAATACATGTATGAAATACTTCAAGTATCTTCCAAAGCTTCCTACTGAAACACTGTTAATATGGAAGACCCAAAACTACAACTGCTTCCTCCTTGAAGCACCATCACTGATGGAAAGGTTCACAGCGAAGTCATGAGTGCTGATAACCCCGCACAAAGCAGTCAGTCCGAGACATCCTTTCTGAAAGGCTAGAGTGCTTTCCATAAAGTTATCTGTACCATCAGCTGTTAATCAGCACAGACCAATTGATTTCATCTCCCACTAAACAAGGGCCTGGCTCATCCTTGTTTTGGCAGATGTTCGTCTGTGATAGCTCTGTAGCCGTGACGGTGAAAGATAGTACAGCTTGGTAGCATTTTTGGTGCTGTTTCACTTACCATTTTACTCTGTCACCAGGCTGGGAGCCCAGGGAAGGCTTAATCCCTTCCTTGCTTTTGCCAGGTAACAGCTGTTCTACTTTGAGGATCCCTGGATCACCCAGGCTTTCGTGAGGTAAGTGGATGTCCTTGCAGGAGCTCCTGTGGGAGGAGCTTTGGGAAAACCAGTCAGGACGGGTCCCGCCAGCTCCGGGAGCATTCCTCCTCCCATGCTGATGCAACTGGATCCCATCTCCTGGCAGACCTGCTGGCTGCTTTCCAAAGAGCTCCCTCCAGACTGGCTCGCAGCGGAGCCGAGACCAGGGATGGCTGTGACGAAACTTGAGCAAGGGGACGAGAGGCCTTCGGCCTTCATTAAAGCTGGGAACACTTGATGAAGATAATGCTTGTTATTAATTGGCTCCTCCCAAGAAAACACAAGCTGCCTTGTTTTGCTGCGAGTTTACCATTCTGTGAAGCATCTCCCCAGCGCCAATGAGATCGTGGACGTTGAATCATAGTGTCGAACCGTAGCGCAATCACTTGGGATATATGAGTGGGATTCACTGAGATACTGTTGTGCAACATCGGTGCGAGACAGTAAAGCAGAGAGTTATTTCAGTGGCAACACTCACCCTACTCCCACTCGGGATTCAGTGTGTAATAGCTTTACGTGACATCCTCTGCAGCGGAGCGTGGACTTTAGCGCACTGTGGAGATGAAATAGCTGAACGGTGAGCACGGCTTAAGTACATTCCAGAACCAGGTAAAACCAGAAACAGGGTTTTAACAGAAAGAAAGATGCAAATTCAAATCATGTGTCTAAACTACATATGCCAGACGCACCGGGAAGGCCTCAGTCACCTACGTATGTCTTCTGAACGACAGCAGCTATTACCACAAGCCAAGATGATCTCAACGAAGAAAATTCTCAAATGCTTTAATCATGTCTTAAAGTTGAATTTTTCAGACCCCA
The DNA here is from genome assembly GCF_000687285.1 of Phaethon lepturus. Lineage (NCBI taxonomy): Eukaryota > Metazoa > Chordata > Aves > Phaethontiformes > Phaethontidae > Phaethon > Phaethon lepturus. The sequence goes on from NW_010510901.1 coordinate 73,112, forward strand.
GCAAACGGATGGGATCTTCTGAACACTGCTGTTTTCCTTGAGCTCCCGCTAAATCAACGACAAAACTCACGCTGATGCTACTGGAACGGATATTAGACAGAGCTGATGGCTAACAAGCTCCCCGCCATCACTGTTCACCGTCCCTTCCCCACTTTTCTTGCGCTATTTTTGCTAACAGATGCACGTTGCTGAGTCTTGCACTGCTTGCTCATTAGCGTTGCAGTAAGTGAGTTCTTATGTAAATAGTGCCAGGCCACAGAAAAACCAGTTCACTTCCAGTCTGCATTGCTGGGATGGACATACAACAGAGGGGAAGAAGTGCTAATGATCCTGGGTTTTTTTCTTCTTTTAAAAATAGAAAACCAAGAACCAGGCATAAAAGCAGTCATTGCGTATCTTCCACTGCAAACAGAATTACCCTTGCATCTGTGGAGAGGCTACCCCAAATACAAAAATTCCCCTGGCTACCTATTGGCAAGTGCCATCACCAAGCTTGTGTGTACAGCAGCAGTTTCTGTGCACCTAATTAGAGGTTTGAAACCGATGAGCATTTTTGGCTGCCAACCTCACGTCTCCTTTCAAAACGCAACTTTATCTTTTAAAGTCATGGCAATGTATCTTTTCTATGTGGTGTCTCACTAACTTAAATACAGTAAATGTGACCAAGAAAAGTAAGTGTGCAGCCATGCTAAGGGGATCGTTTCCTTCTTATTGCTGTTGCTAATACAGGCTTCTCAAAGTCCTGGAAATGGTTTCTGTCTTTGTCTTGATCCACGTCGCAGCGTGCATCGCTGTGTCAGTATCCCATCAAGCCTTGCAGACAGGTAAGAGGTGCCTACCGCTGAGCCTACAAAAGGCACTGAAACGCCAGCACTACAGTACGCGCTTAGATAGCGCGGGGGACGTTCCTTACTATGCCTTTCCTTAATATTTGTAGCGGTATGAGAGAGGTCTCGGTTGAATTTAGCAGTTCAAGACCTTCTTCACAGGTGATAACAGAGGTCGAGGTCATGGGAATTAGCTTAGTTAAGTCTTTAAAACTGAAAGGGAAGTTTTCCATGGCAGTGGTATTTGCTGGGGAGTCATAATGTAAACTCCTGTACCTATTCTGGACCTAGTAGCTCTATTCTGCTACTCTATCCTTCCACCTTGCTCCCCCTTCCAGCTGAAATCCCAGCTGCTACTGCCTTTTTCAGGCAATATGCTAGCGCTTGCACAGAACGTCTAAGGAGGATTAAGAGACATAGCTACCGTTCATATTCTTGAAAAGCTTTCATCATAAATGAGAGGGACTAAGACCTGACAGGACATTTGTTGCCCTAAGCCCTCGTTTGGTTTAGTTCCATTCTGCTCCACCCAAGAGCTGTCTGCCTTTCATCACTGACAGTAATCATCTCCGGGGATAAGACAGGAAAGCACCTTTTAACTGCAAGGAGCCAGATACGGTACGAAAGCAACGCAGACAGGTATCAGCGGGAGCCACGCTAACTCTGTGCCTGTGGAAATTACCTTGAAAGTTTCATTTGCAACTCTTTCTACCCGCATTTTCTGTGTGCACCTTGAATCATTCCTGAACATAAATGACACTGCTTTAAAATGTGAGGGCAAAGGATGCAAAAGGAAGGGAAGTCTTGTGGCTAAAACCTGGGGCAGCTACCAGGTTCGGCTCTTGTTCGACCGCCAACAATTCACAGAGCTGACAGCACGTCGTACCATCTGCATTGTTTCTGCGGTGCTCGGACCCTACAGTGACAAAGAGCTGTGGACGCTCCAACAGAGACACTTTAAAATGCATTAATTGCTTTAGGCACCTAAAAGTAATTTCTGTTTCCACTATTTTTTAACTATTACCTGCAGTGCTGAAGAGTTTTCCTTTCCTAAGCAAAAAAGAACCCATAACTGATGCTAAAACACGTACTTCCTTGCCTTACTGAAAACTAGCAGGTTCCAAGCACTGCCCATGAACTAACTGAGTCTGTAAGTGACTGCTGTCAGATCCCCAAATGCAAATTCATTGCCACCTGTGAAGGGCAAATCGCACTCAAAGGAGGAAGCCATTTTCCAAGGTCTGGACCAAAGCATCAGTAGGCAAGAATCCAAAGTTAGTTAGACGTAATGATGGTGTTACCTGCCTTAGCGTGCATGGCATTAACACGAGGGTATGACATCTAGGTTAAGACGCACTGGAAATGCTGGACTAGATCAGACTCTCAGACTATTGAGCTTTGCTTTTTGTCCCAAAAGGCAAAGAGAGCAGGCTGCATTATTTCAGTCAAAAACCACTGAGCTGAAAAGTGGCTTTTTTTTCTGAAGTATATGCAGAAAGATACGTCTTTCTGACACCAAAAGCGTATGAATAAATATTTGGTTTTTCTCAAGAAAAAATGCTACTCTCCTTACTAGGAAAGCATATTTTGGAAGCATTTCTCCACCTTGGACTTAAGACGTCCCACCTCACAGCTCTGCTTTGGTTGAAAAAGGCACAAATCCTGCTTCCTTGGCTTTGGGCCTAGATCCACAGTAGGCAAACAATAGCCGTTTCCCTCTGACATTCACAGGCATAGCTGTCTCAATCGAGCAAACTCACGAGTCATAGGCAAAGCCAGACCTGCAGTAAATGAGGATTACTCGCTCAAGGAAGGTGTAACCAGCAGAGGAACGATAGGTATGTACAGCTTTGTTCACAAAATGAGAAGGAAGCAAGGTTTCCTTATTAAAGGCTGTCTGACCCTTCTGTCCACTGATCTCTCCCCTATGAACAGACTCCAACCCTGACACCAGCAAGCGGCCCTCGCTCCTCGAGCATGCTCATTCGCTGCATTCAGCTGTCACCAAGAACGCGAAGCCATCGCCTCCTATCAAAGATAACGCCTCAAGAGCCACCTGATTGCAGGATTGTTCACTGAAGGAAGACATAGCGTTAGCGCATCGAGAACACCTCTTCAAAAAGAGACACGCATTTGTCCCCGTTAACAACCTTGCTTTCGGATATGTTTGCTCGGGTAGTTTACCGAAGTATCTGTAGCGCTAAGAGGTGAGGTAAGCATAGTGATATAAAAAACGCCCAAAGCTATTTCAAGAACTCAAAACTTTATACCAGTTACTGGAAAGGGCATGGAACAACTCAGAAGTGGATTTAGGCAAACCACTGCACAACATCTACTTGCAGCCACTGCCAGTGCAAACACCTTTACAGATGTCTGTGTATACCTGGATTTATCAAGGAAAAGGAAACATCTTAAACTCTTAATTTTGCCTCCCCACAAAGAGCAGAACTAGCCTTCCTATAATATACTGCTCTGAGGGGAAAAAGGGGCATACTGGGAGGAGGGCATGAGGAGGCAAGCAAAGTACACAAGCAGACAGGAAGCTACTCTGGTCAGAGACAGCTGCAAAATACTCAAAAGGTTCACAAATACACAATAGAGAAAAACACTGTGAGGAACTATTGTTTTGCCCACAAATGCAATAATCATGGAGAACAAAACCTTTGGGAAAGAGGAAAGAATTGTGCAAACAGACACGACCCCCACATTACCAGAATTTCTGGATACTTATCTGGATAGCAAAAATACGTTGCAAAATCAGCCGTGTGTGCAAGAATATCTGGCTACTCTTCCCACTCTCAGCTAAGGCAGCTACAAGTGACAAGAACACAGAAGCTCTCCTGCCTCTGGAAGGTCAGGAAAAACCTAGAGGCATAACTTACTAATAAGATGTAAGGGACAAGAAACCCAAGCATGTTTAGGGGAACTAAGGGAACTGAATGGTAAGGGGAGCAGGTTAAAAGCCAGATGATGTGTGTGTGTGTATATATCTATATCTATCTATATATCTCCTGAAAAGCAGACCTGACTGTGCAGGATCGACAATAAAAATTACCTTTGGCCTTGCCCTGCAGCAGATCAGATTTGCTTGTTACACCAGTGTAGCACCCTTGGACAGCAAGAGGCTTCTAGACATATAGTTTGACCCGTCAATTGTGTGTTTTGTTTTTTTAGCAACCAACCCACTGGACAGCATAAGTCTTGATGGTGATTGCGTACCAAATTTACATTAGGAAGCTGGTAGCAAGCTGCTATTAGGCAGGGCCATAGCTCAAGTCAAAAAAACAAAACACAAACCAAAAATCATTACGGTTTGCTAGCCACCACTACAGCAATGCTGGGTATGACTGACCCATTGCAAAAGTCATCTCTACAAGGGAGCTGATAGCTGCCCTACCTCTCAGAAAATCTGCCTGTAACCCAAATACTTTGAGAGAAACATGTTTTCTATGAAGCCTGTCCTCCACTGTTCCCAAACCTTCAGCTAAGGAGACTCAGTAATGCTTTTCCTTCCCGATTATTGATACGAGTTCAAGTCCAAGCCAGGACAATGGCAGCTGACAGTCAAGTATTTGAGTCCAACCTCCTAGCAGTAGCTCAGGTGGACCTCTGCACTTCCTCAGTGCTTATTTTCGCAAAATATCCTCCAGTCCACCCAGTAACCAGAGTGTGAAAGACACACAACAGAATTTACAAGTTAGTTACACCAGTAGCTTCACTCATGCCAGGCTCTCAAGCTAGAGAGGGCTCAGTTTTCTCTGCTCACATTAGTTTAGCCTATCCCATAGAAAACCTGATATTTACTCCAAACAAAGACTGGAGGTAGAAGTGTTTCTGGAAGAAGAGTTGCAAGGCTTTTAAAAAGGAGTTGTAATCCATCCACAGCCTCACCAGGCTCTGGCTCAGTTACCAATGAGACTGAGCTTGTTTATGCCAAAGCAAAAAGCTTGGGCTGACTTACAGAAACAGCTTTTCTCGCCAGAGCTTTAATAGCATATGTCTGTGGAAAAGCCGCTTGGAGAAGTCCTGTTTACTTTGGTAATGAAGCAAGTTCCCTGGAATGAAGTCTTGCAATCTTCCGAAGAGATGTTGCAATACGTTAACCTGTACCTCAGCTGCATACCATACAGGCCACTCTCAGAGACTGAGAACTACTCACTTGAGTCAGGAGGCCAAGGCAAACCCATCTCAACTACTATGAGAGCTCCGCTCCTACGCTGCATGCACAACTTGGGTCTAAACTGAAAGTGGTTATTCTCTTCACTGTCACCCTCACCCTCTCCTCTCTGGTTCAACCTAAGCCAGGGCTAGCAATACCTCTTGCAGTTGGTTTTGAGTTAAAAGCCTCAACAGAAGATTCTCACCTCTCACATATCCTTCAGAACTGTGGCTTTAAAGCCAAATTCACTCCCTTGACACTGATTTTTTAGGTAAATCTGAACTTAAACCCTGGCTCACTGCTGCAAGTGCTCAGTGGGAACACCAGCATACAGTTGGACTAATACCTGCCTGGGGAGGAAAAGAAATTCAAGGCAGACTATGCAGGCCAAGGCTCCCTTTCTGTTTAGGGAGTCAGTGGCCTAAGGCTATTCTGCTTTTCCTCATTTATTTAGGACGGAGTTTGAAGCCGCTGTCCAAATTCCATCTGACCACACAAAGATGAAAGGCTCTCCTCTCTTCAATACTCCCAGCTCATGCATCCAGTGCAAAGGGCTACTCATTCGCTCAAACTTCAGTTTGAGATTTCGCTTCTAACGAGATGGCTCAAAGCCCCTCCATGGTCCAGTAACTAAAACATGCCTTTGCAGTAAAATTCAATTGACTTCCTACTGAAACACCTACTTGCATTTGCACATTTTGTTTACAAACAACTTGCACTCTTGTGAGAGCACAGAGCTCATACTTCACACACGGCAGCAGCTCTTCACAGCCCTTGAAATTGCTGCTTTGAGGAAAAACCAAGCTCTAATTTCAAGTGTTTACATGTACTCCTGAGAGCAAGAAAAAACCTTACCATGATTAGGTTATGTAAAAAGTTTAATTATAAAATAAATAACTTTGTTATGGAAACATTAAATATTAAATACAGTAATAAATATTTACACATTTACAGATATGACTTGACAATTAATGGTGTTTCCCTGCTACCAGAAGACTTCTGCTCTGTTTATACAGAACACATTCCCTCTTCCATGAAGAAACTGAACTCAAATAATACTCTGTGCTCAAGACAGTTCAAGAAACCAAGGACACTGGGGTCAGAAAAATTTGAGGTAAGTTGAGTTCTTCACACCACGAGGCAGAGCACAAGGGACTACTGCTTGCAGAGAGTCAGCACATGAGTTTACTTCTTCAAAGGAACAGGTTCTTGTTCAAATTCAATTGACGGGATCTGACTCGAAGCATCTTCTACTTTAAAAGCCACTTAAACCAGCATCGAGTATGTGCTTAACAGAAGTAGCTTTGTGTTCAGAAAACAGATGGGTCCAGGCTTATCAGCTTGTTTGAACACAGATTTTTTCCTTCAGATCTTGCATTTACTGTCTCAGCATCCTGAGGAGACTAATTTTAACTCAGGCTAGCGCACACGCAAATGGATAGCTCTACTCACATAACGAGTCCTACTGAATTCAGAGGGATTACTTTCCACACATACAGTAACAGAACCCAGGTGTGGCTGACACAGATCTGTCACCAACGCCCTGCAAGTCAGAACTCGAGATGAAGTTCTTTGAAGCTGATATCAACAGGGAGCACAGTGACAGCAGCATTAGCTTTTTCATCCACTGAGGTCTAGGGCGAGAAGCCATCCAGAGCTCTTCCCTTTTTCACTTTCGGCAAGGGAAGGGAATTCTCTCCCCTCATCCATTCCTGAAAGCCACAACAAGCTCTCTCCCTTAGGGTTAGAGCAGCCAAAGGAGACTTGCTAATGGAAGAAAGGCCATCCACACAACAGCGGAGACTGGAGCTCCAACACTGACAAAGGGGGCTCAGTAGCAGTAGTCTCTAGCAGGTCTTGATAGCAGGTCCTCTACCCCATAGTGGCAGCTCCTTCCACATCCTTGTGCCAAGGCGTAGCGGTAACTGTCCTCCCCAGCAAGCGATTCAGCAGCAAGTGGCATGTTGACATCTCGCAGCAGCCTCTGTCTCGATGAATCAGGGCTTAGTGGCAACAGCTCCAGCCCACAGTGTCCAGGGGGATATGTCAGGTAGCCAGAGGTACCCTGCAGCTTGGCAGTGGCCACATCAGAACTGTTCTGTAAGGGGCAGACCAGGCACATTAATCACCACTCAAGACATAAGCCCTCTGTGCTAGAACATCAAACCTACAGCTGAAGCTGGTAGGTTAAGTACATGCACACACCTGAGGACACTCTGCTAGATGCTCTTCAGCTTCAAATCAGCTTTGAGCACAACATAGCCATTGTCCCTGGACAAAGCTTGGGCAAGAACTTCTCAATACTATCCTTCATAGTTTCCTCTTTCAGCTTGTAGCAGAACTCCTGTTCAATAAGGATCCTTCAGTCTGTCGTTAGTCTCTTCTGAGCAAAACTGTTCTTAACTCGCTTCCTCTTTAAAATGCACTAGATGACCCCCCCGAAGTGATCCACCTAGGCCAAGGAGCTTTAGCACTCAGCTGCCATGACAGTATCCAGCTTGACTGGGAGGCTATCTACAGTGCTCACAGAACCTGCAGCTTTGCCATAGCCTACAGCCTCTAAGCACCAGTAACTTCCTGATGCCTTGCAGAGAAGGTAGGAAAAAGCACAGTACCTCTCTTACGAGGGGCGATGATCCACTTGGCGGCTGCACCACCTTCCGTGATGGAAGCATACCATGGTTTCTTGCACTAAACCTGCCTCTGCCCAGATATCAGGGGTCCTTCTTTTCCTTCTAAGTCCACTAATCACAGTACAACTTCCTAGCCTCACGCTTCCTTCAAGACAGCAAACAGAAAGCTAACATCGCTGTTGAAGAACTCACGCAGCTCTGGTGGTTTTGGGAAACCACAGAACTGAGGCAGTCGTTCACGTGTAACCTATGTGTTTCAAGGCCCTGTGAAACAAACACTAGCTTTGCAAGACACACATGCAATTCTCATATGGTAACTCCAGCCTGGAAAGAAAGGCATTTCAAGTCAGGTTTCATACCTGCTGTCTCCTCATTTACACACCAACGTGGCCATTTCTGTTCTCTTGTCGAAGTTTTTTCCTTTCTTCTTTCTCTTCATACTGAGGACACTTTTTCCTGACCCTGTGGAATTACGGCATGTTAGAGGTAATTTTGAACCCTGACGTACATCCTGTTGTTACCAGCCCCCACATCCTTTGCAGAATTTAGACTCATGTCCTTTGAATCCTCAGGCAACTCCTCAGCACCAGGAAGCTTCAGGCAAAACAGTTTTTAAACATTCGGCATCAAGCAGTATCTGATAACATCAAGCAGCCCCGGAGTTACACGCTGGCAGTTTTGCCTCACAGCACCAGGGCTTCCAGGCTTAGGCCCGAACAGGTAGGAAGACAAAGAGGGTTTAGTGCTGAATCGAGCAAAGCACGAGGACCTTTCTGGGGGACAGATTTCATGGTGGCTTTAGCTAACAGGTGCAGAGATCAAACTGCTTTCCTCCTCCCCACAGCAGAACCCTGTGGACCTCAAGTATTCGAAGTGCCTGTCCCCTTGATGTGTCCCTTAAAGACATGGTAAGCAAGCTGCTTATGGATTTTTCTCATTGTTCCTCCAGTCTTCTCTAGTAACTGTTCCAAACAGACCACCTAGCTTCTCTGGATCAAGGTACAGATTAATGAATCTCATCGTGGCAAAGCTGGGACAGTTCAGAGCATGACACAAACATAATCCTATTCCATAGCTCGCTCCAGAAAGTAGCGATGATCATTTGCTCTTACGCCACTACAGAACTGGCCATCTCTCCTAGCAGGAAGGAACGAGGCAGCGTTCAGAGAACAAGCGTTCCTCCCAGCATCCCTCAAGTTTAGATCTAAATGCAAAGCAACAGTCAAATGACAAACAAACACTTTGGTTCCTGAACTGCAGGGAAGGGTACAGCACGTACCCAATTCAGTTGGTGTACTTCAGCAAGATGTAAAATTAGACTCAGCTTCTGAGTTTCAGCTACAGTATCCCAAGCCCTGCTGTGTTGGAGCTGCAGTGTCAGAACGGGAGGACTGCTGCAATACTCCAAAAACACTGGAATCGGGCTCCCCATGCTGACTACCGAACCTCAGCACAAACTCTTGGCAAACACAGCAGCAAGACGCCAAGGCAGAGACGGACGTAAGCTGCCGTGTACTGCTTGTTAGCAGGTACAAAGGAGAGTTTGATGTAAGGCCTCGAACACGCACCCAGAGAAGCGCTTTTCATTTATTCACAACAGGACCCCAGATTCTGATTAGGCACCACACTGAACTGTCAGCAGTTAGTTAGGCTGGATGATTGTTCCCGCCACATTAACAGTAAGCGGTACAGTATTTGGGACTGACAGCCCTTGTTCCCCCATTCGCTTCCCCCATAGTGTAATTATTTGAGCCCAGCAACCTCCATGAGTAAATGGAGAGCTGGAGCACCATCTCCTCCCCTCCAGCTGCAGACACACTTATTGGCTAGTAGCCAAGCATGAGGCTGTTACACGACTGCTTGCAGAGTTCTCCACAGGGATTAGGGAAGGCACTGCTGTGTCAGCATTAATGCTCCTCCTCCACTTGGAGGTGATCTTCTGCAGCACTGTAATGACCCCAGCTGCAGCAAGAGCACAAAGGCTCTTTTTTTAAGATATAAGGGTGATGGGCTGCCCACAGCCAATAGCGAGAGAGGGTAAGTAAACACTTCAACACCTCTCAGACCTTTGACCTTCAAGATGTATCCAAGCCAGGGTAAGAACACAGGCCTTTTGGGGTTCTGTTCCAAGCCACACAGTTAATTCAGGAGAGCCATGCCCATTTTGGGGCTACTGAGCACAAGCCCCTCTCACCCTTAAGCTAGACAGACAGCAGGGTATAATACTTACTGCACTATCACAATGATAAGTACAGTAATGAAGCTGATGCTTGACAGCAGGACAGCTACCACTACCAAGACAGTCTTCGAGTAGTCTGCCACATCATTCTTCCTTTGAGTCTTCATGAACTGCTCACCACAGCGCTCACCAAAAAAATCCTGATGACACCTGCAAGTAAACATTAACACAAGTTCTTATCAGCTCCAGTGCTGTCTGGAGCCAAGGACACCCACACACATTCAAACCTGACTTAGACATCTTCAGCGTTTCCCATGAATCTCAAGATGCTCCCTTTAGAGCGAGTTCATGAAATGCAGTCACTGCTCTAGCCCAAGGTTTGTCAGCATTTCAACAAGTCGAGATCAGTTTGGGCGTGATGTTCCAGGAAGACACGCCTTTTCATTCTTTTGGTTTGAGTTTATGACCAACTGATGAGTTCAGTGGCTTGTTATGCATCTCAGATTCCATCATCGCTTAATTTACATGGCAGAAAGATTCTCAGTCAAAATATGGCAGGAGATGGACCGATGCCAAGCTGACACCGATTTTTCCTCTGAGCCCTCATATGCCACCAGCTCATGCCAATCAGAACTAACTCACAAGGTACCAGTGACTTACTTGCAGGTCACCATCTGGAGATGTTCTAGGTATATGCATTCACCATGGATGCAAAAATTTTTGTATTCCATTTCACAGGGAGTCCCTTTCTTTTTGTTTTTCCCTTTATTTTTCTTCCTTCTTGATTTGCCGGCGTTCTTCTCACCACCCCTCTTGGTTGGCTTGGGTTTAACCACAGGTTCAACTGAAAAAAGGACAAGATGAATCAGGCTAGCAGTGCTAAAAAGCCAGATTCTGTGTCAACTGAATTACAGAATCTGGTGAGGGGTAGGGGGACGGTCACTGCAGGAGAGTCCATGACCAAGAAGCATCGGATGCAAGTGCACAAGCAGTTGAGCATTTCATGCCCAGCACAAAGGCAAAATTAAGCGCAACTCTGCCAGCATTAAGTCCTGTGCAAAGCCAAGCAAAAGCAGAATGAACAGTTGAGCTGAGCGAGCTGCCAGAGATGAAGAGCAGAGTCGAAGTACTGTAGCATTTCACAGCATAAGACACTCGAATGAAACCACAGAAGTTCAAGCAAAGACCTGTAAAGAACATGGAGTTCACACTGAGCCAAGCCATCCACTAGTTCCCTAGCGACTCAGATACAAGGCTCACAGCCTCCATCGCTCTAAACTCTATTTGCATCCGTGATGAAAGGCATTACAACTCACTAGATAGTCCTGGGCACTTGCAGAGGCAGGACAGCTTGCTATCCCAGTTCGCATACTTGTTTCTCCCAAATAACCTGCAGTGCTGTCTTCAGCAGAAGATAGCTCCTTTCCAGTTCTCCTACTTTGAGAGAGACGCCAAATGTACCGATGGAGTGAAAGCAGGATAGTCCGCAAGAGTCAGGTTATTTGCTCCACCACTTACTGTTGCCCTTCATTATCTCAATTAAAACAAACCTCTAGAAGAGTGTGGTTTATAAGGTTGGTGACTTAGTAGCCTTTGGATTTAAGCAGGGGCAATCATTTTCCTTTCGCTGTGGAGAACAAGGTAAAACTAGTGACTGACTGGGGGGTCGTAAGGTTTGTAGCTGCTCTGTGCAGCAGTTAAAGCTTGACAGCGTTGTTTTAAAGCCACTTGGTAAAGCCTTGGTTCTCTGAAGAAACCATCCCTTTACCACTCACCATAAAGCAAGTCATCTCAGTGCAACACTCTGCTAGTCCAGAGCAAGAGTTACCCAGGTGACTTTGATCAGGTCTTAACAACAGTACAGCTATTTACAATATTCTTCAATTTCTCTATTGTGCTCTGCAGGCCTAATGAAAATAAGTTTGGGAGTATTAATATTTTACCAAGAGCACTATGCATATAGGCAATCACCACAACAGGACGCATCTTGATCCAACTACTTCATAACCCTGTATTTCTAGTGACAAGCAGAGAGCCTGCACAAAGAAACAAGGTGTAGTTCCCTGTTGTCTAGACAGCTGATCATTTTAACTTCTAGAGCAACAAGCCTGGCTTGAAGTTACTTAAAAGCAAAAATGCCTTCAGCAATCAGAAGTCTGATTCAAATAGTATAAGCTACATAAATATGTAAACGAGGAACACTGTTCCTGCAGCAAGGCTTCCTATTCCTAGAAGCGTGAGCTTAACTACTGACAGCTGAGGCCCCTGTTCTGTGCAGCTAGACTTGATATTTAGGATCACACTTTCGTAATTGAGGTTGTTTCCATTCTTACCTCTTCAAGGCTCAGCTTGTCGGTTTGATCTCTGGGTCCCTGTCTGCAAGCCGCATAGCTAGGAAAACCATCCGCAGCTGAATCATTACAGCTTGAAGGCTCCACAGATAAACCTCATGCCAAGTAGAAGAGCTGGTCTACAAACCAACCACCTTTCCTAACAATTCTGGTTTCTGTGCAGTTATACAACACTTAAGTCACCACGCCAGTAGTTTTACAGGACAAACTGCTCCGTAGCTCTGACATGCCTGCTTCCCCTGGAGATGTTAAACTCAGGAAAAACTTCAGCAAGGGTCCACAAATTCCCCAGACTGAGCATCTGGAGCATCGTCCCTCTTAACCTAAGTCATCCTTTAGCCTCGCTCAAGTCTCAGGGTGTTTCCACAGAAAAACACAGCACCCTGATCAACCCTAGTGGGCAAGAGCACCAGCCTACTACCATGTACTGAGGTACAAATCACTTGCAGGTATCTGGCTTGTATTACAACTGCACTTACACCAGAACCAAGAAAATCTTCCCATCCTCATAGTCAAATGGGCTACTCAGACCTCCTTACAGCTTACAAGCTCACAAACTACAACAAACTCACACAGTAGCTATCAACAGTGAAGTATTTCCTGAAAGATTCTTAACCAACTTTCCTCCAGCCACTTAAAGGGTGTAAGAGCTTCCTTTCCCAGAAAATTTTAGTCAACTCCAAGTCAAATAAGCCATCGTGACAAAACACCCAGAAAATCCTTGAAGCAAGAAAGACAACCTGATGTAAACGCCACCTTCAGGACCAAGCAGCACCCACAATCCCCACTGAGGCTTCCATGGCGAGTACGTGCTGGCTGCCCCATCAGAGCTCTCCTGTCAGGTTTATCAGAGGGGAGCAGTACAGCAGCCAACCAGCCAAGCTGCAGCTTCCACGCACCTCAGCACACTCCGGCTAAGTTTCCATCCCTGAGAGCTTTTTTTAATGCACCAATTTCAAGCAGAAGCAGCTTTTGCTCCATACTCCGCGAGCTAACTACGGCAGCCTTATGAGAGAGGCAAGTCAGCAAGAATGCAGTACTCGCACCTAGAGCGCCCTCAGGCCCGGCTCTGACGAGCCCACCTCACACCTGCGCCCATCCCACAGCAGGCTGCCAGCTCACCTCGGATCAAGTCGTCCACGATGTACTGGTGGACGGGCAGCGCCTCCTCGTACTCCTCATCCTCCTCGTAGTCGGGACCCGACACGGCCTCGCCCT
>NW_010510902.1:0-6585 GCF_000687285.1 Phaethon lepturus
GTTGCCGGCTGGGGCTAAACCACGACACTAACATAGTTTTAAGTTTGAATAACCAGAAGATCTCCTTCCAGCAATCTCTTATAGTCCATAAAGAATCTAGAAAGGACTGTTCAAACAAGAAAATAAAAACTGTCAGTTTTAAAAAACTCTGTTTTCTGGCAGTCATTTCTTTATTGAGAGAAGAAAAAAATTAAAAAATCAGCTCTCCTGACCACTCAGGAAATGCTTCCTTTGTTAAGCAGTAGCTTTTCAGCTTCCAGGAAAATTTTTTAAATAAGTTAAATAGCCAGAAAACAGCATTGACCTATTTATCTTACTTGGAAAACTGTCATTATATGAGACTTTTCCACTGTTCTGATCAACATATTCTCTTACCATTTCTCCAAAACCAGAATGTCAAACATGCTGAGCTACTGTGATATCTTCAAGCAAAACAAATGACTGCCATAATCTCTCACTGGAATACCATGAACCCTTTGACATTTGGGGGTGTGACAGGTCACTGGCAAGGAGGGAAGATGGAGGACTTCAGTTTCCCCAGCTAAAATGGGCTGTGTCACATTGGAGTCAAGGTAATGTGGCAGCCCTTTCAAGCTCCTTGCAAAAGAGGCTGCACTGTCTCGGTTGGCATGATGATGCATGCAGGATGCTTTTGCCCACCGGGTCCAGGCTTACATCAGTTACTGCCATAGCCCACAGATGAGGGTGGGAGGATATGAGGGGATGAAGACTTAGTGAAAATCTCTGTTCCAGTCTGCTCCCAAATCTGCATGCTGAGTGAAATGTTGCAATCTTTCCTCTAACAACATTCGCAGTGGATACATCACAATTTCTGAATTATCAAAATAATGAATCGATTATTTATTCTCTTTGCCCACTTTTTCAAACCTGAAGAAATAGACTTTCAGAAGGCATGAGAAAGAAGTTAGCCTGTGGCCTGTTGCTGACTGTTTTTACTATTTCCTAGTTAAACTTTTATAAAAGAGCAGGGGTGTTTGGGCACGTACCCCTCCATACACTGACCTGGAAGAAGCTGTTACTAAGCAGAGCACAAAAGCTTCGAGCATGTGTTGGAAAATCCTTGCCTGTTAAGAATGCAGCCTTGTTCCTTCACACAGGTGAGCTGTCATTGCAATTTTCTTCTAACAGTTTTGGCAAGTGTCACCATTACACAACACCAGGTCTTTTTGCTGATAGCTGAGGTGAGGCTACTTACCAGTATTTAAGAAATGTCACAAAGAGCTGTAACAGCAACTGGGTAACATGGTGTTAACAGACTTTTAGAAGAATTTTTTTTTTTCTATATGCTTATGGATTTTGAAAGGTAGGATTATACCAAAAGCCTCTACTATGCAACCAGTAAAAGGAAAAGCATGCACATGCTACACAGAGTGGCAGGTTTTAATGAACACACTAGTGTCTGTCACTGCTGAGGGATGGAGAAGTAGGAGACTGTTTTAAACCCACAGATCTCCTGAGGAAAAAGTGCTCAATAACTTACTAAGCTGCAGCAATTTATTATTTTGGAAGCTACTTCATAAAATGACAAGATTAAATTATTTAGTCAATGTTGCCAAGTTAGCTTGTGTGGTGAAAGCACTGATCATATAAAGGCACTCAGTGACCTGTTTATCACGTTGCTTGCCACTTGATACATGACAGCTGTTGTCACCGGCACACTTTTTTCCTTTTGCTTTAAGAACACTAATTAATACATTACTGTGATGAATCAATAGCAGTCAACATGTAAAAGCTGGTTGAAAAATTTAGTAAACAGACTGGTATGGATTTGGTAATGACACCCTATTGTTTTGCTTAGTCATTATGAGGTAACATACAGCAACAACCATATGGGACTCAGTGAATAGTCAATTGAGTTCAACATTCTTTTTTCTGTAAATATTTAAAATAGAAAACATTGTTTCCAGGTGTTCAAAAACCATAACTTATCTCTTAGTGCTAAGATGGTGGCAAAGACTACATGCAGTTGACAGAGATGGACATGTATCTCGGTAGGCTCCCAGCAGTACTGTGGATAATCCTTATGAAAACTAATACGATCTATTAACTCATCAAGCACTGGTCATATGGCTCAAAAGAGCTATGGTGAATCCACAGAAGCCCACTAACTTGTAAAGAAAGGAAAAGCAGAGAGCTTCTGCAGAGAAAATCTTCTTGCCTACTGACACTATTACAACCCATGACGAGTTTCTCAGTGAAGATCAACAGTTCAGGCCTTGGATTTTCTTCCCTCAGTAATTCATGATTGAAATACATCTATATATATCTATATATATAACGAGTTATTTATTTTTAGGCCTCTTCAGAATACATTAAGGAGGCTGAAAGAAAAGTGCAAAATGTTCTGCAAGTTCTAATTCAAATATACTAAAATCTTTAAAAGCTTGTTATTTTCCATATAAAAAATACTAAAGAATTGTCTTTGCTCCTTTATATCCCTCTTCCTCCCCTAAAAAAAAGGAGAAAAAGACCACCTCCTCTAATATCAGAAAATCCCAAAAGAAGCACACAGAAAACTGGGAAATTAAAAGTGATTTTTTCTGTGAAGATTTTCAGGCCCCACAGCAGCTTGATCCCCTGCCATTGCAGACACCTTGGGAAGTTCCTGGATCCTCCCTGGAACTAGAACCATTTTATGGCATTCTAAAGAGACACTGTCACATATCTATGGGGAAATAAAGACAAGAATGGTTAGGCAGACAAAATGGGGATTTTACAGTTCCAGTTATGCAACATTTCAAGAAAGTAACATTTGAAAAGCGAATTAAAACAACTTGCTCCTCTCTCTTGTACCTATTAGCAAAATCATGTCACATTCCTGTTTTATGCCACTGAATATCTTGGATCTGCATCAGTGTCTTTCACTGTTTTCCTATCCCAGCAGTATTGTTCCCACAGAGCATACAGGTAATTACTGCTGCATGTTTAGAAATGAGAACAGGATACTATTATTCCGTGTCATATTAGGTTCAAACTAGGCAAGGTCCCTTCTGTTTCAGCCTTCTTCAATAACCAGTTACACATATATCCATGCAAAAGTTTTTGTGAGCAGCCTACCATTGAGCATAAACTGCCCGTACCCAAATAGATCATCTTAAAATGAAAAGTGACATATAGGATATATATTAATAATTTCATGTAATTTGCTGAAATATTTAAGGAGTTGAAACATGCTTCTAAGAAGAAAAATACTAATCTGTTCTCAAATGAGGTTTTCTTCTAATATCACAATTACTAGATATGCAAAATCAATTATGAAATAATTAAATGCTCAAGGCAGAAATGAAATTTCTTTCCTAAAATAAAAGTTCTTGGAATATAAAGTTATTATATAATCACATTTTTATACATGAAAGATCAAGCCATAACTACTAACTTATCTGATACTTCTCCCTTATTTACTATGCTACATGAAAAAATGATTTAGACCCACACATGCACAGACACATACATATATCTATATTCAAACATTATAATTTCACTGTACTGGATGACTTTCAGACAATATAATAAAATTTTAGCCTGCTCTATATTTAGTTCCAAAGCATTGGAAGATCTCAGTCAGAGCAATTTCCCTGTGCCTTCTTTTCTCTCCTTCCATAATTAAAAATACTTTCCTGTACAACCAGAAAGATGCAGATGTACAACCATCTCTACACTGCTAGAAGCATTGATATTTGCCCTTAAATAAATATAAGTACAATGGCAAAGTGAAAGATTAAACCTGCAATGAGAGTTATGGATTCTTTAGTCCTTGCCTTAGAATAAAAATCCACATTTTAGCATCTCAAATTCTTCATTATCCCCGCATTGTTGTAAAATGGAAACTATCTCTTTTGGTTGATTTTAGCTTATTGCACCATATTTATACTGCAATAACCACAGGCTTCAGAGCTTCTGTTTGTTGTTTACATGGACCAGAATGGAATTTTCACACCCTACAGAATCACTTTTCCTTCAAGCATAATTTGACTTTGCAGGTGGAGGTTTCTTTTCTCTGCAGGAATAGAAACTTGCCTCAGTTATGGACAAAATATTACACTGGAAACTCCCAGTGGTACTGCTCTTCTCTCCTTCTGTAGTCCTTAGCTGGTGCATCTTGCTCACTCATTCAGTATTCAAGTGATCATGAAAGCTGTTTTGGAAAAAATAATAATGAATTTTAGAAATCTTCATTGGATTAGATTTCTTTTTTTGCCTTAATCTATAGCAAAGGACATCGTTTGCTCCTAGCATCATATTAAATATACTTCTTGGTTAAACAATGAAATGACCTTCACCTCTTCCTTTCCTGTGGTTTATTATAGTTGATGATTTTTCTTCTTTTGAACTATGTCTTAATCTCATAATGAAATACTAGGGTGTTTTGTGGCTTTTGATGCCTGGGCTAAATGGAGAAATGTGCTTTATGCATCTTTGTGTAACAAACAGCTAACTCATAGACGCGTTAGACTGTGGAACCAGCCTCAGGAAGCCAGTGCTACTTTCCAGTCCCACATCTCAGCAAAGAGTTTAGTTTCACAGCTACACATACAGAGATATAATTTTAATCAGGGGGAAAAAAAAAAAAAAAGGAAGAAAAAAAAGAATGAAGAAAGATATACGAATAGGGCTGCACAGGGAACAAAATTGAATATCAGTTTAAATCCTTAAAAAGTCTATATATGTTGATCCTCTTTCCTTGAAATACTTTGATCTGACATGGCACATACAAGAGGTGAAAGTGATTTCACTTGTAAGTGGTTTTAGATGACAACAAATGATTTATCACAGTAAAGAAATCGAGGAACATCTGAGGTATTCAGACTACCCCTTCAGTTGAAATGGATAAGACATTAGAAGGAGCTTCTTCCCACCTGGGAGCTGGCAATCTAGCATGAAGCAATGATGAAACTGACACAAGCCAAACTACTATCTCGGTGCCAAAAAACTTCAGTACTCAGAATTTCGTAATATAGATGGATCTAACCAAAATCAAAGCAGCCCAAACATTTGAGACTATTCATATTCAGACTGCTTATCTTGAGACTTAAGAGAAGTTGAATTCATTAAGAGACCGTGACCAGCCACAGAGGCTACATTTTCAACTAATGCATAATATATGCTACAGGAATCCAGAAAGCTATTCTGAGCATGAGAAAATCCAACAAGCACCAAACTTCCCACACGAATAAAAAAGAGCAAAGAGAGAGGATGTATGAATAATTAAAAAGAAAATGCTTGTGGCGTAAGCAGTTACAGTATTTTTGTAATAAAGCTGAAATTTCTAATCATATTAAAATGATTTAAATATGTATAAAACATCTCCATTGAATTACCACTTTATTTCTAACTACCTCTGCTTCCTTTTTTTATCCAAAATTGCTCCAACACATTAAGTTATGGCTTTCTACATTACTTTTTAAGAAAGAAATCAATAAAGTGATAGCTAAAAAGGCAAACTATCCAGCCAGCTATAGAAAGCACTACCCCATTTCAGAGATTATTTAATATGTGGCATAGAAAATTTGGCACATAAATGTTTTGGTGCATTATTTACATGGAGACGAGTTTCTTCTCTAACAAACTCAAGAACTGGTAATTAAGTGCAGGGAGAAACAGAGAAGCCTAGGAGAGTTAAAGCACTAAAAAGTATTGAACAAATAGTACATATTGAAAAACACACATTAAAACAAAACCAGAATCAAACCCTTTTACTTTGGAGCCGCTGCAGTGGTATAGCCTCCTAATGAATGTTTTGATGTGCTGTTTCTTAACCCTACAATACAAAGCTCCGTTGTAAGGATTCATAGTCATGACTAAAAAATTATTATAGGAAGAAAAGACATTCATGCATGTGTAGGGTTTTTCATAGCTAGTATGCTGCTTTGAAGAACCTTCCAAAGGAAATCCAGCTAGTCTTTGTGTGTGGTTACATACCTGCATTGTTCCTTGATAGCTGTAGAAAAAATGGGAAAATATTTGGGACATTTGCCTGTCACCCAGACTTTATTTGCAGGAAATAAATATAATCCTCATGGTTCTACAGCTATGACAGAGAATTTTGTAAGAAGTTTCATCAGGTGAAAAAATAAATTCACAAATTCACTTCAAGACAGAGTGAATAGTTGCAATTCCAAAACAAATTATTACCCTTTTCCTGAGTTGACCAGTGAAATGCCAACAGCATCACCAGCATAACACATGGAAATATGACTTGTACTGGAAAAAATATTTGTGTTTTACTGGTTTTTTTGTGCTTGCTCTTTAAGTTTATCT
The DNA here is from genome assembly GCF_000687285.1 of Phaethon lepturus. Taxonomy (NCBI): domain Eukaryota; kingdom Metazoa; phylum Chordata; class Aves; order Phaethontiformes; family Phaethontidae; genus Phaethon; species Phaethon lepturus. The sequence goes on from NW_010510902.1 coordinate 6,280, forward strand.
GGCTTCTATTCACCTACAGATTAATACTACCACAAAATTGATACTGATGTGGAGCAAATACAGAATCACAGATTCATTAAGGTTGGAAAAGACCTTCAAGATCATCAAGTCCAACCATCAGCCCAACACCACCATGCCCACTAAACCATGTCCTGAAGCGCCACATCCACATGTTTTTTAAACACGTCCAGTGATGGTGACTCCACCACCTCCCTGGGCAGCCTGTTCCAATGTTTGACCACTCTCTCAGTAAAGAAGGTTGTCCTACTATCTAGTCTAAACCTTCCCTGGCACAGCTTGAGGCCA
>NW_010510903.1:0-14273 GCF_000687285.1 Phaethon lepturus
CCCTTCCCCTTCCCCTTCCCCTTCCCCTCCCGTCCAAATCCTCCACTCAACAGCAGCACCAAATTCTGGGTCAGATCAGCTTGCGCAGGGTCATACACAGCCAAGGTTTGAATGTCTTCAAGGATGGAGATTCCACAGCCTCTCCAGACAACACATTTCATTTTTGACTACTAGCACTGACACAAATCTTCCTACTATCTGTTTGTGATTTTCCTTGTTGCAACCCCTGTCCCTTGCGTCCTGTCTTTTTGTGTTCAAATTCCCAGAAGAGTCTGGCTCCACCTTCTCTGTAACCTCCCATTAGGTAGTTGAAGACAGCAATTGCTTCTTTCTCTTCTTGAGACAACCCAGTTCTGTCTTGTATTGTCGTGGAGTATAATAAAGGTGTCAAATACTCACATTTGTTCAAATATTCAACACATTCGAAAGCCCCTTTTTCAGGGTTGGAGTCTTGGCATGATCCTCTTGAATCCAATGATAAACGTCCAACTGATGTCAATGGAGACAGAATTTGGCCCCACAGGGTGCAGAAATGCTCCCATATACTGTACTGTTTGCTGCTGTGTGCTGTACTACCAGTACTTTGGGGTTGTCTTTTTTTTTTTTTTTTCCAATAACTTTCAGGAGTTAATAGGTTTGTTTTCATATTGTTGCTGAAGGGAGCAAGTTGTCAAGGACAAATGTTTTTGTAAACAAAAATCTCAGTTGTAGGATGTTATTAAGTTACAATTGTTAAATAGAAGGTAGTGGTTTTCGATTCTTTTGTATTTACACGATAAAAAGAATTGAGAGGTGTTGGAAAGATAGCTTTTCAATAGAATAGGCAAACAGCTCATTTAGTAATATTTTCTGAAGAATCAGTACCCAGAGGGTACATAGAGCATGACATAGGGACATAGCAACAAGAGTAACAAAAGATCCTTCTTGCACATGTATCTAGAGTGAAGAGTCCATAAGGACTTCATCAAATAATGAATTGAGACACTATTACTTTTTTAAAATATACATACTTACATTTGCATTACAAATGCAAACATATCTGTCTGGAGAATCTGTTAGAAAATGCGGCAAGTACCTAATAATTGCTTATTTAAAAGGAGGTATTGCCAATTCCTGAAGGGAAAATTGAATTTGATTGATTGCAATCTTACCTGTTCTGCTATAACAATTTCCAAGTTCTTTTTCATACAAGACAGAATCTGCTGATGGAATCAGATGGTTTCCTTCCAAAACACATATCCCAGAGGATGGTCTCCTTCCACTTCTCTGTTTATTTTCTTAAAAATACCACTAAGAACACAAGGGACTCGAAACACCAAAATGAAATGATTCCTCCATAAAATGGTGTAAGTAAAACACCAGCGGGAGAGCTTAAAAAGGTGAAATGTGTTAATGATGTCATTACCACTAGGTCACCTGTTGCCATGAGTGCGAAGGAAAGTGCATTTCTCAAACCCCAAACTGCTGTTATAGCAACTTATCACCAGGTCTTGGCAGGACTGCTCAAGATTTCATGATGTGTATAATTTGTAGAGGGTACATTTGCTCCTGGTAAGTACACTGATAAACCAAGCTAGAATAAAATGACTTTAAAAGGATCCGATTCTTAAGCCTGAATTCCCTGGCTTGTGGCTGGTTTAAATCAGAAGATTTAGTTTTATTTAAAGTTTTAAGTTCAAGATCATGGATTTAACGACTTTTTAATGTACCATGTTATCACACTTTTGGCAAAGGCTTCATGATTTATACCTGGGTTCCTTTCTTTTCCTTGTGTCCATTTCCCCTTTCCTTTTCCCCTTCTCCTTTCTCTTCCCCATTATACGTAAACTACATGTGGTGTCCCCTCTCTCAGGAGCCTAAATCCATCAAACGTAAAGGGATTTGAGGTGTCACAACGACCCTTTTAAAGTAAGCAGGGATTTCAGTGGAAACAGGCGATGCACAGCACTTCCAGAGTCCTCACAGGAAAGTAACAGCGCAAAACATGGAAGAGAAGCTGGTTGTAGGGCCAGCACAGCGGTTTTTGCCCCAGCACTTCTGGCTGGAACTGCAGCATTGGTAAGCAGAGCACCAGCTTGCCTCAGCAGCTGCCTGGAGCCAGAGCTCTCGGTCTGTGCCCAGACAAGCTTTCACTTCTGCTGGGCTACCTTTTCCAGTCTGCCACCATACACTAGTTTTTGTTGCCTGTGTGCTTCTGCTGACCCTGCGAGGAGGCTTGGTCACGGTAGAACAGGCATTTTGCTCTTAGGTTGCATGAGGTGATAATTTCCCCTGCCTGCGGATCTGTGATTCTCATCCAGCTTTATGCCTCTACCGGCCAGATCCTTCTTTCAATGGGATTAGTTAGATATATGTGTGATCAACAGTTGACTCAGAGAAGATAAAATGGGTTCTTGATCTCTGAGCTGTGAAGATTCCTTGTATGTACATGCAGTTTAACATATGTGCTGCATGGACACAAGGGATTCATATGTGTTGATTCATGAACCCCGCTAAATAAAGCCAAGTGTGTATTTTAACAGAGTAAGTAACAAGACCGGGTCCTTTGAAGGAAAAGCAAACAAACAAAGGTGTTTTGTTTCCTGTATTTATGATCGCAATATGACACAGATAAATAAAGCAGAAATTAAAAAAAAAAAAGTACCTACAAAGTAAGTTCAATTAACAGCATTTTTTAACTCCATGATGAAATAGATGGGTGTGTAGACTTATCAGACTTAAAATTTATCAGACTCATAACTGAATTATGACCTATTTGTTACTGATCTCTGAACTGTTGAGTTATATTCCGTATGTATAATCATTGTTAGCCTCCATATATACTGTTACAGCTGCTCTGTTTGTGAGCTACATCATTTGCCATGTTATATTCTTCCCTCTGATGTTGTTTAGATAAGTGGAGACATTTTCATTTTACAGTAAAACAAGATTATTTCTTTTTTCTTATTCTGTGCTACTGATTTCCCAACCTCATTTGTCTGCTTTAAGTATTTACTGCTTTCTATCTGCTTTCTATCTTCTATACTGCATGCATTTAGGGAGAGGAACTGTCTTCTATGATATCTGTCTGAAGCTGAGGTTAGATTGTGTTCCGGTGAGTTGCTATATCAATCATTACAAAATTATGACAAGAGTCCTGTTGTCCAAAAGAACAGTGTCTAACAGCTAAACACAGTGTAATATAAAACAGAGTTTTATATTAGAGGCAGGGTGAATCATGTTTTCTACATCTGTATAGTTACAGCTTCTCATCTACAAGCATTATAAGCATTACAGAGTTTCAAGCACCTCGCAGCTTAGCTTCCTAATTCTCCTTATGTAGTCACCAGAGAGATGCAGGCTCTTCCCAGAGAACAATTCAGAGCATCTACATTGGGCTCTTACTGGAACGGGCCCAAACACTGCTCTGTACCGTGGAGAAAGAGCGATTACAACGTACAAGAGGTGATTAAAGAACCCCTTAAGGGCTGCTTTATTGCTGCTGGCTACCATCAACAAGTTGCTTGATCCAGAGCTGATCTTACTTACTAGATGAAATTTAAAGCAATGATTTGGAGGAAACTGCAGGTTAATAGATTAATTTCTTAGACTAAAACAGTGGATGAATGTAGGACATACAGTTAATTTGATTGGCACAGTAATTTCAGTAGCAATTAAATAAAATATTTCAATGGCACTTATCTCCTTTTTGCTTCCTGACACCATAAAAAATAAGTATGTAGTGCTTCAACGTTAAAAGATTTCACTTCCTCATAGAACAAAGCAGTGTATGTGTGTAACAGAATATTATTTGGATTGATATTTTTAGTATCTGTATACAAATAGCTTTTTTCTTGTGCAACACATGGCAATTACTTCTAGGCATAACCTTATTTCCTCAGTATGACATAGACTTAATAATAATGACATTATAATTGATACTGTAATTAATTTAATTTTAATATGTAATTAATATTGCAATTCATTATGTGGGAGATAAGGGAACTATCCAATGTCCTATACAGAGTTCAGCAGTGGCTAGCAGCTGGGAAACCTCATAAAACATTTTGAAACTCACTTAGGTAATTTCTTTCTTTTGAATTCCTAAGACCAATCTTAAAATATCCTTGAAATATTTTTATGAATTTGCTTTTTAGTCTAGAAATTTTCTCTGTCTTCTAAAATTGTTATTAGATTGGGGACTTTATTAATATTCTTTTTTGAGCAAATGTTCAGAAATGAACAATGTCTTTAATATTCACATCCTTGGAGTTACATGCTAGTGTATTTAAGGTAGAAATTCATCTGTAGACTGTGTGTGGGGTTGTGAGAGAAACGGTTCAGTATGAGGAATGTGAAGGAAAAAAATGGAAAAAAACCCCATGTGCAAGTAAGAAAGACTTCATTATTTTCCCCACAGATGCAAAGTAATTAATCATGCAAACAAGGGGATGAAGCCAGACCTAATAGCCAGTGGTGACTCTTGAGTATATTCTTACGGGTGTTCCACATTTTATAGAATCATAGAACAGTTTGAGTTGGAAGGGACCTTTAAAGGTCATCTAGTCCAACCCCCCTGCAGTGAGCAGGGACATCTTCAACTAGATCAGGTTCCTCAGAGCCCCGTCCAACCTGACCTGGAATGTTTCCAGGGACGGGGCATCTACCACCTCTCTGGGCAACCTGGGCCAGTGGTTCACCACCCTCATTGTCAAAAATTGTTTCCTTCTATCTAGTCTAAATCTGCCCTCTTCTAGTTTAAAGCCATTACCCCTTGTCCTATCACTAAAGGCCCTGCTAAAATGTCTGTCCCCATCTTTCTTATAAGCCCCCTTGAAGTACTGGAAGGCTGCAATAAGGTCTCCCCAGAGCCTTCTCTTCTCCAGGCTGAACAACCCCAACTCTCTCAGCCTGTTGTCACAGCAGAGCTGTTCCATCCCTTGGATCATCGTTGTGTCCCTCCTCTAGACCCACTCCAACAGGTCCATGTCTTTCCTGTGCTGAGGCATCTGGAGCTGGATGCAGGACTTCAGGTGGGGTCTCACCAGAGTGCAGTAGAGGGCAGAATCCCCTCCCTCGACCTGCTGGCCACGCTGCTTTGGATGCAGCCCAGGATGTGGTTGGTCTTGTGGGCTGTGAGCGCACATTGCCAGCTTGTGTCCGGCTTTTCATCCACCAGTACCCCCAAGTCCTTCTCAGCAGGGCTGCTCACAATCCCTTCATCCCCCAGCCTGTATGGGTACCAAGGCTTGCCCTAACCCAAGTGCAGGGCCCTGCACTTGGCCTTGTTGTACCTCATGAGGTACACACGGGCCCACTTCTCAAGCTTGTCCAGGTTGACTAAAAAGAGTTGGTATCTGGTCAGATGAAACCCCCTTGTCTCCTGCATGGCTACTTAGGTAAGACAGGCAAACAGAAAGACAAGAAGTAATAAATCAGCATGAAAATGTTTAAAGTCTTAAGGTAATAGAAATTATTGAGGTACATTATGTCATTACATAGCTTCATTAGCAGCATTAATGTATGTTTGAAAGAAGTGTTCATAAATACATTTGTTCACAATGCTACGATATGTCCAATGTTATCTTGGACACCTATGTTCCTATTCCATTCAAGCAAGAAATAACACATTGGAGTTGTAGCACACTGTGGTTTACCCAGGCTTGTTTGGCCTGAAGTAGAGCTTTTAGAGAAATGTTTCTGATCATAATTATTGACGATGTGAGTCAGGAATGGTGCCTGGGAACCGTGAACAAAGCTAATGTTTGTAGGAAAAAATTAGAAACAAAAAGCCCTTAGAAACACAGTTTACAGTTCATTTTTGATGACCAGGTTTCTAGATAAAACTGAATATGTTTGCATCCCCTTTAGATTTTGTTTCATACTAAGAATTTTCTAACGCTTAGTTAAAAGTACGTGTAATTCTAAAGGGATCAACAAAACTTTTTCCTAATTTCTTAGAGTGGAGCATCACCTCTATCAAGTTGAGACCCCACCTGGAGTCCTCCATCCAGCTCTGGAGCCCTCAGCACAGGAAAGACATGGACCTGTTGGAACGGGTCTAGAGGAGGGCCACCAAAATGCTCTGAGGACAGGCTGAGAGTGTTGGGGTTGTTCATCCTGGAGAAGAGAAGGCTCTGGGGAGACCTTATAGCATGCTGCCAGCACTTAAAGAGGGCTTCTAAGAAAGATGGGGACAGACATTTTAGCAGGGCCTGTAGCGAAAGGACAAGGGGTAATGGTTTTAAACTAAAAGAGGGCAGATTTAGACTAGATAGAAGGAAGCAATTTTTGGCAATGAGGGTGGTGAAACACTGTCACAGGTTGCCCAGAGAGGTGGTAGATGCCCCGTCCCTGGAAACATCCCGGGTCAGGTTGGACGGGGCTCTGAGCAACCTGATCTAGTTGAAGATGTCCGTGCTCACTGCAGGGGGGTTGGACTAGATGCCTTTAAAGGTCCCTTCCAACCCAAACTGTTCTATGATCCTATGATTCTAATGAAGAAAACAGGTATTTTTAGAGCACAGTTAATTTCATCCTTAAATTAATATTTAGAGTAATACTAATTAATCTCACTCCAGAAGTACTCATTTTTATGTGTTGATTATATCGAAGCCTTGGGTGACCAGATACATATACCAACATTGTAGATGTCTAACGTGGGGTTCAGCCTAAGAGACCTAAATCTGAATGTCTGTTTGTACATATCTAACTGAAAGCTTGATATCTAGGTGCTATTATAGTCAGTGCAGTCTGGAGAGTGATTCAGTGTAGGTGTCTGTTTTAGGATGAACTGAATTAGTTCTCTAGGCTCAGTTCACTCTGTTGATTAGCTCTCTACTGGCTATAAAAGGAACTCCAGGTATATAGTGAGCATGTGAACACCTATGCATTAATACCTAATTTCAGTACCTTAAATTATGAGTCCTTCTACTCCTGTCTTCTACTTGTTTTATTACACTTCGACATTTTAAAGTTTTTGTTGAGCTAGTCAAGTAATTTTAAACCCAGTTCCATCTAGTTCATCTTTTCTGAAACACTCATATTCTTTTTGCTTTGGTCATCTATATTAGCATCTCCATAACTTTAGCATCTTTGAATTTCTATTATCCTCTCACATGTCCTGCTTATCCTCAATGTATAGCAATATTCATCATTGCAAGAAAATTGCTTGTATTACTGACAAAATTTCCTAAAACATCTCTTGTGTTACCATATTGCATGGTGGGCAGGACCTTATTTTCTCTTTCTCACATCTAGACAAAGCTCATTTATGTGGCACATTGATACATTTCAGATGTTATACTGACAACTTTTTAAATTAAATTAAATGATAGTGCATATCACATTCTTTTCAATGTAAAATAAAACACTTAAGAAAAACAGAAAGTGGATGAACATTTAGAAAAACACTATTAACTTTTACAGCTAGATCTGTTATTGGACCTCTTACAGTTCTCACTATTTCAGTGTTTCCCTTCACTTGTTTCTATACTCCAGTAGTCCTTATAACTTTATTTCTCTGTTCCTTTAAAAAAATTATTTCTTTTCACTGCTCCTGTGGTCTTCAGTAATGGTTCCATATCACTTTATGTCAATTCCTCCTTTCATTCAAACACTTAAATGAGCCACATCATCTTTTTTGCTTTGCAGTCTCACCTTTCCTACTAGTTATAGTATGTCTTAATGTAATCTTTTTTTATATAAGTCTAAAATACAGGGTCCCATTCTGTGAACTGCTGAACACTTGCAGGCTATGGGTCTGTCAACTTCAGTAGGAGTGTATGAAGAAGGAAGAACTCAACACCTTCCAAGACTTTTAAATGAAAACTGTAAGTATGCCAACTTACATTGCACTGTATTTTATATTCTTTCCCATTTTTTGAGTTCCTAATTTCTTACTGTCACTTGTTTATGAAAGACTACTTTATGCAAACACAAGCATGCAGTTAGAATAAAATAGGTAGAACAGTGCATATTAATTAATATTGTTTCACTTTTGTCGATAGTACGTTTTAAAGCCTGAATGTTATTCTTCTGGAATAATGTAAGCATATGCTTTCACTATTAACCTAGGAGCAGTTAAGTTACTCATGAACTCCTTTGGTAAAGAAAATTATATCTTTCTTTTCTGCTACTGGTGTTGACAACATGCACTGCTTGGATGCTTTAGTTATGTAAGCAGCAGTGAAAATAAATAGCAATTAGAAGTGGTCAAGAATAAGGCATTTGGCTGTCTATCCTACAGAAATTTTTCAAAATTAATGTTTTTCCTCACTGTTGATAAAGAATGGCAATAAAGCAAAACAATATTGGATGCCTAGTTTATTTCTTATCAGAACTCTTTAATTTTGGAATTTCAGGAATCAATCTAGTAGCAAATCTCAGAGTAAATAAATACTTGCTATACTAATCCGTGACATCTACAGCTTTATAAGAGTGCCTTTGGCCTATAATATGTGTATTATCACTTATGTATTCCCTCAACAATGTCTCAGCTTTTGAACACTTGAGAGCTTGGTCTTAGAAGTGTCAACTGAAATTCAAACTGTATATTAACAGGCGTGAAGAAACAGAAGGAACACAGAGATTATATGACGTACCAATAGTTAAAGAACAGAATAGTAGCTGTTGAGGGCTGACTTCATGTCACTTGGTCCTGTTTGATGACCTATCCATGCAACAATGAAGCATACTTTCATAAGTGAGAATTTCTAACTAAAAATGCCCTAATTAAACCCCAAACCTTAACGATAAAATTTCAGTGCACATTTATATTTTACACTGTGGCAGAAGTTCCTAATCTTACTTACTTTGTGCACAACCATACTGCAACAACATCCACCCAGATGTATTTTCAGGGGGATGTATTCACCTTACTATTGCTGCTGATGGGATGAGTGCACAGTTTGGGAGTCCCAGACAGGAGATACAAGCTCACTCTAGAAGAAAAGTCCTTGATTTTTCTTTCTTTGGCTGGGGAATAATGACCCAAGAAGGGATTTTACTTGTGCATTTGTTCTGGTTGCCCAGAAAACTGAGCTGGTATAAAGTAGTGTAGCACCTTGGGAGTCAATGGCATTAGGACAGATTATGCCAGCTGAGGAGCTGGAGTTTAAATAAATTGAGAAACCTGATTATAACTGTGCCATTGTATATGTGGACAAGTATTTGAAGTCCTTCAGTGTTTCGTTGTGACCACATGTAGATATGATTTTTAATGCCTAAACCTCCTTAATCAAGATCTTAGTTTTAAAAATTGTTATTAAATGTCTTTGCCAAAAGTATTTTTATATTTGATATACCACGAATGTCACCTACATCTCAGCAAATATGCACTGTGATTAAAGGGTATAATCTCTCAAGAGAGGTTTATAATCATTTTAATTACCCTGGACTTAATAAAAGGAGTTAAGGGATTTAATAAAAGGGCATTAAGAGATTGCCAAAGGGTTAAATATACATATTTTTATAAGAAAAATTGTAAAGCTTCTGTGGCTTTGAGGTGGGAAGGTGGGAAGACTTAGTGGGAAAAGAGGAGGAGGTGAGCAAAAGTCAAGATGAGGATTAGTGTCAATTAAGCTTCCCTTTGAACCTCCTAACTTGCATATGCAGAATCTGACACAGCTGAAAATATTTGCAATTTCCTGGGCCACACTGGACCAAAGAGGCTGATGTACAGCTCACTGACCTACAGGTAACTGCAAGGGAGCAAAAGAAAGATATAAACCCAGCCAATTTCTTCTAGCTCAATTTTAGCACTAGTTCAGGGGAGAAGGTCTGGAGTGCATGAGAGAATTTTGAGATCACTAGATTCATTTATCAGGCCCCAAATATTTTGTTTGGTTTTTATCTACCTTAGATCAAAACTAAACAAATTCTTTGCCCTAATCCTCGTCCTCTGCTCTTAAGTTTCAGGTTAGCATAGAATTTAATTTATTTCTAGTCTTCTGGAATATAATAAATATAATTGGAGATGAGAAGATGAAAGTGAACCGGCAATTTTTGGACAGAAAATTCTATAGCTCTTACAAAACAAGGCAAAATCCAACGTACAAACACTTAGGACATTGCCTCACTTCACCTTTATGCTGAATCAAACCTGAAGCCTTATCTAGAGAGATAAGGTAGAGATCCAAATGTAGATACCTGAACATAAATCAACACAAGTTCTCTTGAAGGTTTTGTTGGCTGGAAGTAAAAAGAGTTGCTGAGGTTTTCCAGTTCAGGTTAACACGCATTTCTAATGTGTTTTCCAGTTCCTAACACTATAGTCTTTCAATGCTGGGCTAAATCCTTTCTCCTGGTTGTGGGCATTCGTGTAAGCCTCACGGGTAGATATGCTGCATAAGGAGCCACAGAGGAGTGCCTTGGGGCTTATAATGCCTGTTTTCTTCTGTACAGCATCCTGGATAGGAACAGACTCCTTGGACAAATTTATATGACCATGTATAAGACCCACATCTTATAACCCTTTCCCCTTCCCTCTGTCCCCAGAGGCTACACCTCTGGTCTGCAGAGAAACCTGGTGCTGAAGTCAGCATTCAGAAATGAAATTTAATCACAAGAGAATGGAAGAGAAGCTAATCTGTGCCCACCTTTATCATTGAAAATACCAAGGAACATTCGCATAAATGTGGTAACGTAATATTATTTAAAAAATCAAGGCCAGCATCTGTTCATACATATCTGTGCATGTTTTTCTCTGTTTTCTTTCTGCCCATCTCTTTATTTATGAGTGAAAGCTACAGAAACTGGGCCAAAGGCACTCAACTCCTTCCATATTGTGTAAAATGCATGGGGATGTTCTTTAAGTCTATACTAAACAAGTGATAAGTTTGAGAAAGACATTTTCTCTAGCATGAAGGCATGAGGATACCTGAGAGAATATGTATGATTAGCTCATGCTCTGTTCTTTGATCAAAAGCATAATTGTTTCCTCACTTTTTGAGATGTGCTAGAAATGAAAAGCACAAACTATTTAAAATTTTTTTTTGGCAAGCAGTGACTGGAGATGGCAGTCAAGAAAAATGGAGCAGCAGAAAAAAATAGTGTATTTTAGATAACTGGTATGTTTAATTAGGTCTTGTAGCAGAAACAACCTAAAATGGAATTTTGAGAATTTTAAGCAGGTCCATTCAGCCACATGGCTCTACTGAGTTTCTGTGTCTCTGAAAAGGTTCTCCAGGTCTATCTATGTTGCAAAAACTCATAAAAATACAGTAATATCTTTACAAGGACAGGTTAAAGCAGTGCGGGCTTTAAGCACTGTTAGCATTTAATGTTCCATATTAGCTAACTCCAGTTACCTTGTCTATCTTGGTTGCTGGTTTAAGCTGGGGTTGCAGCATGGCAGCGGCTGATGCACATCTAACTGTTGGCTGGTGTGGTTCCACCCTCCCTGGCAGCCGGTAGTTAGATTGGTTTAAATTGCTGTGCAACTGCAGCTTAAATTATCTAACCTAGGTTAGGTAACCCAAGTTAAGAACACACCTTTCTTTGTGGTGTGTTTCAGCATGACTTTAATGTTGGGTTTATGTTTCCCACTAAAACAGAGATTGGTATGGAAAGCGAATGTACTCAGAGGAACACTACTGAGTTCCACTGGAGATTTAGCCTTTGGCTACAACAGGCACAGCCCTAAGTCCTGAGAAAATTCCATATACTCCCTGTGACTCATTTCTGCATACCTTGCACAGGCAAAACTTCCACTTAACTTAATAGGATATTTTTAAAAAGGGCCAGACTAGCAGTTACACAGGATATAGCTGTCAGATTGTCAGATCAAGAAAAGTTAGTTGGCTTTTGGTGAGGGGGGGACCTACACGGTGTTTTCATAGCATAGGCAGTGGAAAATGTCCCTTCTAACAGTATTAGGGTTTTAAAAATTTTGTGTGTAAAAATGCATGGACTTTATCTTTAACGTTTTTCATCATTCTGGTCCTGCTTTGTATAAAGTGCTTAAGCCCATGCTGTATGTTAAATACATAGGCAGTACTGTGAACTTAAATTTCATTTCATTACATTTAAGCACACGCTTAAACGATTTGCTGGACTGGGGCCAGAATGCTTGCTGAATCAAACTGAAATACAGCAATGTCTGTTCCTCCCCTTTAAACAAACAAGCACTAAATGAAATACAATAAAATAACATTCCCAGAGAAATCTTGTGCCACAGAAAGAACTGCTGCATTGTTGTATTAGTAATTTGTCTAATGTTCAGTACCTACACTGTTCATACAAGTGTAATGCAGTAGTAATTAGGTAAGTCTTACGTTTTTATCCTCATGTTATATTGGGCATAGTTTTGTAGAGGAAGAAAGTAAAATGAAACTAAGTAAGAAAACAAAAGCTGGAAACGTCATTCCAAATTGCCTGACTTAAAGTAAGTAATGATATTGCAGTCTTTACAGCAGCAGTGGAACCTTGAAAAAATCTGGATTCACTTCCCTCAGTGCAGAGTGCGCAACCCAGGACTTGTAAAGTAAGACTCACATCACAGAGCTACAGATGCTTCATGAAGGCTTGTGAGTTAAAGTCTATTTTTGACATAAACTGTAAAATGAGAATAATGCTAGTTATTAGATATTACAAGGAAAATGTGTTGATTTTTCAAACATGCTGAAAAATTTCCCATCTGCTTTCTATTCTAAGTAGAGCCAATTCAGTATATTTTGACTTTTATTGTGCTTTGTTACTAGGAGCATTACATGTAATGTATTGTCAAATGAGCCAGAGTAAGAGAGTAGAAAGACTGTAAAAGAAGGAATAACAATTGGACAATAACAAAAATAATACCAAGTACCTATGTACCAACTGGTGACACAGCAGGAATATTTTTTACTTCATTGGGTTATGAATCAGGACCTAAAAGACAGTGAGCTGTTTCTCTGGGGAAAGAAGTTTTATTACTTTTCTCTGCCTGAATATGCAATGCAATGCAGTGTTTACCAAAAATTTTTACATGTACATCCCCATACCCAAGCAGAACAAGATTTTTAGGGCCTTTCACACTAGACTTTAGGCCTCCAGTAAATCTGTGATGCTCCACTGACTGCATTGGAGCTATGGGTACTCTTCCATGGAGGGGCCTCCTTGGTATTTCAGACTGCTAAAACCTCCACAAATCTTTCCGCTTCCTGCTGCACTGAGGTGGCCAGGTAAGGCAGAAGGACCAAGTGATCTGTGTAGAGCTGATGAAGAATAGGGTATTGTGGCTTCAAATTAGCAGCTCTTGGTTCCCAATCCTGTGCCCAAACCTTCCCTTTTCCTCTCTTGTTGTTTTCTTCCCCAATTTTCTTTCAAAGAAACAAAATAGTTTTTAAAAAACTTCTTCAGACTGTGACCCATCCTCAATTTTCTGCACTGCAGTTGTGAGCTTACCAATAGTCTCTTCAGTCGCTCAGCTGAGATGTGAAGGTCAGATGTATTTCCATGAACTCAGCCCTGGATACAATAGGCTTGCTGTCTAGGTGCAGAGAGCAGGATTGGGCCCCAACAGAAAGGTCTGCCTTATACTTTTTGAGAAATATAAGATTACTTTTTGTTTTGATCTTCTGAATTCCATTTTTTTTTTCTTTCTCTTGGCAATGTTGTTATAGTACTATAAGTAATTAGTCCTGCGGAAATTAAGAATGTAGTTAGAAAAATTAACCAGGGAAAGACCAACTGAGCCTGTCCCAGTTCCCACCAAAGCTTATTGATTTAGCGTTTGGATCCATCAGATTATCTATGAGTTAGCAAGTGAAAGAGGCCCAGGACACAGACGTTGGGAGTGGCCTGCGATTGTCCCCACTGTTACATGGTCAGCACACGTCCTGGCAGGACTTTGACACAATCAGTGGTCAGGGCCAGCTGGGGGTTAGCACAGGCCAGCCAGCACTCTTGATAAGGAGGCTGGATGTGGCCACCCTGTGCTGGAACGTAAGGGGACTTAGCTGTATTAATGCAAACAGCTATGCGTAACTGTGTATGATGCACCACGCCACGCTAGTTTGACTTAGGTCCAGAGACAGCCCACTGAAATTATTGTAATAAATATAACCAATAGATTTTCATGCCGTAATGGACAAAGCCTCTTTGAATTTCAATCTTTCAATTATTTTTACAGCAACCAAACACACCTAAATTTATATGTCTTCTAACAGAGCTTTTGTTTTTACACCAAGTAATTTAATTAATTGCAGTTCATATTCATGTGATGTGCCAATAAGAGTTTTTCTAAGGTCAAAGGATCTCTCCTACTGTCCTGGCATTTGGACATCAGAGAGAAAACAATCTGGGAGGTTCCTGGA
>NW_010510904.1:0-12291 GCF_000687285.1 Phaethon lepturus
CCCCTCGCCTTTGCCTTGCCTCTTTCCCACAGCTTCCAAAATACCTTTAAGCAAATTTTCAAAATATCCATGCAGCGTACAAGAAAAAAATAATGTGAAGTATCGTATAATTTTTTAATATCTCATTGGATTACAGAAAGTAATATAGATACCTCATGTCTTCACCAGCAGAAAAAAATAAGTTAATGTGTACATTAGTGGGGCTGTTCACAGGATTGGACTGAGGGGGGAAAAAACCAGAAAAATAATCCAGAACAGCAAACAAAACCCCTCCTTTGAGGGAGCAGTGGGAAATGACAACATACTTTCATTTTCCTACCTCTGGGAAAAGACTTTCAAAATAGTTCTGGGCATGATGTCCAAAAACTACATTCAAAGTAAAAGTATATAAACCACTACATTCAAAGAGCATTAAGCATCTGTCTTAAACTCACCAAGGTAAGGAAATTCAGAATTAAGGCTGTAACTCCATACTTAACTCACACCTTTGTAGACAGCCCATATGGAATGACAGATCTCCCACTGTTAAGAGACCACGGCAATTCCAGCTTTAATGTTGAATGTCTTTGCTCTTTAAGTGCTGAACTGGATCTGGAATGTTAACCTATTCGTTAGTTTTCTTTTTCTATCTTTTTTTTTTTTACATTAATGTGAATAAAAACAAATAAAATGTATGAAGACTGTATGTTTTGAAATAGCTTTTTAAAAAAATTTTGTAGTCTATATTTTTTTCCAATGATCAAATTTGAAGAAAAACTAATTATGGGAAAAAACATGCTTTTTTACTATGATCTTATGCCAAGTTTCAGTCCAGAGCAAAATTTTACAGTCATGTGAACCCCTAAAAAGAGAGGTTTATAATGGAAGCATTGACAAACCCTTAAGTACAGCAGGGCAAGTAGGGGTGTCTATAATATTACTCAATAAGAAGCTTGTAATTACAGCTCTCAATAGAAGGGGGAGTAAAGGGGGAATGAAGGATTTTCCTCCATGTGATATTTCTGGCATAATTTGTGCTGAAAATTTTCCAGGGTCTGTTGAGCCATAACCACAGCTCACTTCTCCAGTAACAAAATATTAATGATACAACTGTTTTTCACTAGACTTATAGAAAAAAAGTTCTTGTTTTCTTACCAAAACTATATTTTATTGTTTAATCTCCAATTATATAGAGAAAATAATTTTGAAAATGGTGTGATTTGTGAAAATGGTCCTTCTCTTCTGAGAGGAAAATGTGACATTTCAACAAAATCACACTTCATTCCACGGAAATGGATTTTGTGGGCTTTTATTGTGTAAGTTCAAAATCTCCAATGTCAAGTCCTTCAAAACTTCTTCTTTATCAAAATTTAAACAGGTATAAAAACTTTTCACTGATTCATTCAGTCAGGCTACCCAGCTGCAGTTACATCTTTAAAACTGTATGGCTACGATTTTCCATCTGTAATTCTTTCCACGTTGCATTAAAGATCACCCTTGTCTGCTAGGATGCTACTCTCTCTCCAACATCAAGACAATGTTCTTGTAGCATCCTCTGGGGAAGAATAACCACAGAACAGTCCTTCCAAACATCCTTTCAAGATGGCACCACATGGAATAATACCATAACTGGGATCTCCCGCAGGATGTCAATCTCTAGGATAGGCACGGTGGAGGGGGAAGGAAAAAGAGAGAGATCATATAGTAATTTCATATACAGAGAGACATGGAAAGACAGGTTAAAATTAGCAGCAGAGTGAAAACGGACAGAAACATAAATTAAGGCACTCTGGTGAGGTCAAAGACTGTGAAGGAAAAAGGCGTAGGCTTTTGGCAACTGTTTCTGAAGATGAAGGTCCTTTTTTCACTGCGTACTAACGGCCACTGTACTTGGCCCTCTCTCAGGTCACGTTCCCATTAACCTGACTTTGAGCTGTTGTTTTTCCATATTCTCTTTGATTTACAGCACTTTAAGTAAACTGAGACTAGCTCCCCTGAAACCAAGAGAGCTTTATGCCAGCATAAATCTATGTAGCTGAGAAGCAGCGCAACTTTGAGGACATTAGGATTTGGCTTAAAATGACAGTATTAAAAAACCCACAAAATTAAGTCCCTTCTATTAAACCTTGTATGAGAAAGACAAATAATATCCCTTCAGGTCCTGCTCTGCAGGCTTGCTGTACGTGTCCATTGCTAAGTCCCATAGGTACTCCTGCTCCTTTTCCTTGCTGCTGGAACACTGACTTCTGCTCCCATTCCTCTGTGCTGGACGAAAGGCTGGTAATGGTGTAAAATGAAGGCTAAATGCTTTTAATCCAATCAAAGACCCCCTCGGCACAGGCGCTGAAGAAGACAACCTCTTCCCCACCAGCCCCAGTCCAGAACGGCGCAGCAGCAGCCGCGCAGGGTGAGGCTCCGGGAAGCGCCGCGGTTGCCTTCAGAGCCGGTAAGGTTTTGCTGGAAAAAGCTGTTCGCTCGGAGGGCTGGGACTGAGGCTGCCCCTTGGTGGTTTGACACCCCCTCCACCTCCCAGCCGCATCGGGGAGACCGTTGTGGTCTGCACCTCGCACAACAGCTGCATCGTCCTGAAGCCAGACGGGACCTACACTGACCCAGCTGCACCGACCGCTTTTGCCTGCACTGACGTTGAGGCCACAGGTTTCCCCAGGGCTGCCCCATATTGTTGTCCCGGTATTAGTGTTTGTCCAAAATCTCCAAAATTGTTGCTGAACAATTACAACATGTATTTTACTGCCCAGATGTTCTTCTTTTTGGACAATAATAGAAGAGCATATAAAACCTCACATATGAATCACGTGGTTGCAGGTGTATGTGGAAACATGACAGCTATATTATGCACAAAAAGATAATGAATGAATGTGCTACCTTCACTTGCATTGGATTAATGGCCCATCCATCTTTTTCGGTTGCTATTCCACCTAGCTATATTTATTCCCATGTCTAACAGTATATGGAGTTTCTTCTTTAAAGGCAAATGTTTTTTAGTACATTCTGTCCCATAGTCACAGATTGGGTAAGCTACTATGCAACTGGCCCAGCATCTACTACAAGTTTTGATCTGGCCTCTGTTAAAGCTTCCAGTGAAGAGCAACAGACTGTCATAATATCAAAAGCATGAGCAAAATGTACAAAAACGGTTCTACCTCCATAAGCCACCTGAGAATCCACCTGTGTGCTCACAGGCATACTTATTTTTGGGGCCTGATGCTCATTTACCTCCAAGATGGCTAATATCTGTCATGGTTTAACCCCAGCCAACAGCCAAACACCACACAGCCGCTCGTTCACCCCACCATGGTGGGACGGGGGAGAGAATCGGAAGGGTAAAACTGAGAAAACTCGTGGGTTGAGATAAAGACAGTTTAACAGGTAAAGCAAAAGCCGCGCACGCAAGCAAAGCAACACAAGGAATCCATTCACCACTCCCCACGGGCAGGCAGGTGCTCAGCCATCTCCGGAGAAGCCGGGCTGCGTCATGCGTAATGGTTTCTTGGGAAGACGAATGCCCTTATGCTGAACGTGTCCCCTCCTTCAGGACATGGTTTAGGGGACATGGTAACGCTGGATTAATGGTTGGACTTGATGATCTTGAAGGTCCTTTCCAACCTAGTGATTCTGTGATTCTGTGATTCCTTCTACTTTCCCCAGCTTTATACGCTGAGCATGACGTTATATGGTATGGAATGTCCCTTTGGCCAGTTGGGGTCGGCTGTCCCAGCTGTGTCCCCTCTCAGCTCCCCGGGCACCCCCAGCCGGCTCGCTGGCGGGGTGGGGTGAGAAGCAGAAGAGACCTTGGCTCTGACTCAGCAATAACTAAAGACTCTTGACTGTTCAGCAGTAATGAAAACATCCCTGTGTTATTGACACTATTTCCAGCACAAATCCAAAACATAGCCTCATACTAGGTATTATGCAGAGAATTAACTCTATCCCAGACAAAACCAGCACATGCCATTTCAGCACAGAAATGCCAGGCAGTCCTGTGACAAGTCCAGGTTGGGTCCCGTGAGTTTAAATTGTCAGGCAATAGAAACGGAAAAGGGTAAATTCCTGAAAATTATTTCAACTCAACTAGAATATACACCCTGTACAAGGGATGGCATTTATGCAACAACAAAATTGTTTAGATATATTTACACAGTGCAACAGCAAATGCAATTTATCTGCAGTTTTGCCTTGAAAAGCCATGTTGATGATGCAAGAATAATTTTTTTTAATGTGGAGGATTTAACTGTATCCATTAATATCCATTAATCTAATACCATTTAGATTTAAATTTCTAAAGCTGTAATTTCTCCCGAGTGTTTAGAGGAGAAAGAAGAGAGGGCAGAAAGACAAAGAAAATTCATGGTGGTGCTGGCACGTGCCGTAGCACAACCCGCTACCCGCCGGACAGAGCGGTGGCCGTTGTGCTGCCTGCCTGGCCTCCCGCTCTGGCTTTGCCTGAAAACGTCGGGCTGCTGCAGGTCGCCCGTGGTCCTCCGGCACGTGTCTGCAGTGCTGCTTGGTGCCTCTGCCCAGCTGCTGTCCCCACCAGCCCCGCTCTTCCTCAGCTCCCCGTGGGAGGACCTTGCTTCGGGATCCCTCCGGTCGGGCAGTGCCTGTGCCTGCAGGGGACATCTGCTCTGGCAGGTCCACGGCGATGAGGGCACTGCTGCAGGTGACAGACCCAGCAAAGCGTAAGAGCCCTGGTGGCTGTTCTGCTGGCCCTGGGGGGAAAAAAATGCAGAAAAAACCTGCGTGAGCTTGCTTGGACTCCTGAAATCACAGCTGTGATTTTAGACAAGCGTGGGTACCCATGTATTTCAGATAAACACTTCCCCCAGTGACAAGAGCTGTTTTAGGGTGTGTGGGGATAACTGCCTTTGACGGGCTGCTTCCTTCTTCTGTGCGAGGCCATTTTGTGCCCAGATTGCGCCAAAATCTCCATTTACTAAACTCGCTCAGACCACCCCTCCCTGGGATGTGCTCCCTGCGACAGCACCGAGTCCCGCCAAAAAACTGTCTGGTTGGTAGTGATCCTTCTGCAATGTTTTGCACATTAGCCTAATAGTCCAGGAAATCGTTGCAAAACTCCCAGCCCAGTGTACAAATTCCTGCGATAACCAGGCCTCTGCTTCGCAGTTTTCTTTCTGGGTTCATTAGCTTCCTATTTTGGGGGCAAAAAGCCCGAAAGCTACAGGGTGTTGTATCCCTTTCCCCTTGAATATTATGCGCAGTTCTGGTTTTCCACATCAAAGCAGTTAAACTAGAAGAGGGAAAAATGACAAGGATATGGACAAAGATATTGACAAAGAAACAGAGAAATTCCTCAGGACTACTGAATGAGCCTGAAAAAGAGAAGTAGCACTTACATTATTAGTGCACGTGCTAAAAGCCTAAGAAAGCATAAACAGCTCAGAGAATATGATTAGGAAAAAGATTATTTGCACTGTCTCAATATAAAAACGGGGGAGAAATCAAGTCAAAAGATCAGCAGTCAGGGTGAAAGCATATTAGTGGCGACACTTACTCATAGCTGTACAGTCTTTGAGGAAATCACTGCAGACATTGTGTAGCCTGACAGTTTTTTGCCCTTGGTGAAACCAAGGGCTGTTAAAACAAACCTCCCGTCTCTGGCTCAGAAATCCCTGAACTGCAGGTCACCTAGATAAGGAGAAAAATCTATGTGAAATGTTGTTTGTCATAGACACTTGGGTGAAGGAAGGAGAAGCCAAGGCTAACTTCCTCACAGATTTATAAGCGATTTCTAATCTCTCTGGATGTTTCTGTGATTGATAAAAAGACCGCTCTGACTGGCCTTACCTCAGGAGTAACGTTAACTGAGTTTAAAATTTCATAGGAAGAAGATAAAACAATAACAAACTAAAACACCTCATAAAAATAGCAACATAAGAAATAAAATTAGGAATCCATAGAACTTTTGAGGATCAACATCTGCATTTCTGGCAGGGGAAAAAGGGAAGATTATTTGGAATCTCTGCTGGAATTTTTATATAAAAAAGCTATAAACCATGCTAAATTTAGATGATTCTTGAAATTAGTAAACTGGAAGAGCCCCTGGACATCCCGTGCCAAAATCCGCAGCAATTCCAGCTTCTTAATTACAAAGTTTTTAATATCTCAACAAAACATTTTATTTCATAAAATAGCAGTGGAGAAGTCAAATCAATGAGCACTTGATAATGCAGAGAGGGTGAAGTGTAAGAAATTTCACATCTGTAACCAGAGGAATGGCAGAGAAGAAAAACCACCTTATACGACACTTCGTTTTCTACAGGCGAAGAAAAAAGCCCCATGAGTCACCGTGGCACTCCATTGCCTGCCACATTGATTGTTAGAGCAGGAGATATCACAAGGAAATGTGAAGAGCCAGAAGCAGCAGAGGCATTCTTGAAAAAGCTGGAAAGTGAATTGCATTGCAAGTTGGACTCCAACAAAGATAAACTCACTGAACTTGGAGAAATACCTTAGGACTGCTACCCGGTAATGAAAAAAGCTAACTGGAAAAAGATTTAAAGGAGTAAAGAGTCTCTGGAGGAAAAGAGAGGAACTAAAAAGACAAAAAGCAGCATAATATGCAATAGAAAAAAAGGAAAGCATTCCAGGTGAGAGACAGTTTCTGCAGTCAGTGGAATTCATGGTATTATTATCAATATAGTGATATATTGCACCATTGAAATACCTGTTCCTCTCAGGTGACTATAAAAGGTTTCTAGTTAGCTACCTCAGATGTAGGTGGTTTTGTGTCTAGAGTTAGGAGAGATAAATGCCATACTGGGTCTTCAGCACCCTTAAAAATTTATAACCACTGGACTCTGGTCAGATTCTGCAGCCCTAGGATTTCTTTACTTCACTTTTTAGTCTTTACTCTTTCTTTACTTTTTGCTGTAAAACAAATCCAAAAAGATGGGCTGAATAGCACTGTACTAGGTGTTAGTATTACTCTGTAGGTGTCACACATTATGATATAGAAGACCTGAGATCAAATTTTTAGTCTAAATCAGAGGACAGACTTGAATCTTGCTCTCCCATCATCAGTCTGTGCCCTCACTGTTGGCATGTCTCTGGACTTGCCCATTCCCTCTCCCATTTTGACTAGAAACATCACCCTGGAGATGAAAAACACTGTCCAAATTATTTTGTGTTAAAGTTATGTCAAAACTAGCACAACCTCAAAAAAAAAATTCCTTTCAGTAAAAAGAAAATGTCCCAGAACAAAACAACTTCATTGGAAAATCCATTCTTAGACCTATGGTGATGTTTATAAGACAAACAATGGAAAGATATGTAAAAGGAAACATAACCAAGGGGAGATGAAACTGCTTACTGTCTCTCCAGACAAGGTTTCATTTCTCCTACTAATTAACCTCTTTCTGGAGAACAAATTTATTTCGTTAAAATAGAATGCATTACTGGGGAGGAATGAAGATTCAACTAATCTGGAATTACATATCGCGCTTTTTTTATGGGGACATGGTAGACTTTGACTGGGATACTTCCAATCTCACACTTAAAGGTGGAGAGAACTAACTTTTCTAGGTCTCCAAGTCAAATAAATAGTCACAGCTCCTCCTGTTGTCTTCCAAAGCAAGCACTTAGTACTGAAGGAGTGGTAACCATAAAAGGTTCAGGGCTTACCTTTCCCTTCTTTTGGGGGTTTTTGTTACAGAAAAACAGTAATGATGTGAAGAAAGACTAAATTATGGCATGGAGGCCAGATAAGGTAACGGCTTAGGAGACAGAAGCAGAAATGTGAGCCATGGCAATAGCTCTTCAGTCTGGTGGAAGGGATTTTAATTACATGTCTAAAAGTCTGGGACTTTGCAGTATGAATTAAAATTTCAGATCAGCATAACATTAACATGGAACTGCCATTAGAGGTTAAGTCACACAGTTTGTCCCAGTGCCTTTTAATATTGCTAGAAAGATCATGCTTACTCTATTTTGTTTTGGTTTAAACTAGATAATATTTTGTCCATTATTTCAACAACTTTAAGAAAATTCTCTATATATGGAAGGTGATGGTGTTTTTTTCCAATTTTTGTTTTGCATCTCTTGTCTATGTTCAGAAGGTTATCCCTCGGGCAAACTTTGAGGGGAACAGGAGGTCCCTTGTTATCACTTTGTAACACGGTAGTATTTAGCTTCAAATTTATAGAAAAATCCCTTTCTAGCATCTCATTTGCAGTAAAAGTGGGCAAATGAGTGTGTGGTAATTAAGCACTTAAAAGTAGAGACTTGTTTGTTTATAGATCTTCTGGCTCTTAGGTTTGAAGAAGTACTAAGGCAGAAGTATATTAATACCAGGTTTTTAATGCGAAGACATCTTTTCTTACAATGGGACAAAAAATGTAACAAGTAAATAAGAAATTGAAAAACTTTGATTTCCAATTGGAGTGTTACAAAACACCTTTAATAAGAGACGTGAGAGAAATTCTTTGAAAAACACTTGTATGATGTTTGAGAATATGAATGTAACATCTGCTTCTGAGTGCCTAATTTATGCTGACTCCTTGCAGCCATGATCGAAAGACGAGAGGAAAAGTCAGTAACAATTTTCCTAAAAGGAGAGCACAGGCATACTTGCCATGTGGGAACAATAATGGCAGACTGAAATAATTTGATTAGTTGTCAGTTTCTGTCAGCTGAAGGCTTGTCTACACTTGAATTTTTTTTTTTTTTTCTGGTTAGCTTGTACTCTTCTATGTTAAAATACATAGTGTTCTCAAAAAATATTCTTGTTGCCAATCCACTGTTTTCATGTACGATAATAAATCCATGGTGGAAGTAGCTTTCAGTGAGAGGTGATGTTTTCCACAACAGTGAAGTTTATTTGTAGAGGGTAGCTGAGCGTATGCAAAGCCCTGCTACTGCCAGGTCATGCTGGCGAGACCAAACTATGCTTTTAAATGCTACTTTACAGCCACAGTCTATTCTGCATGAGTTCAGGTACCTGGATCAGATCTCCTGCCCCAGCTTATGCCTGAGGTTATGGACTTCAGTTCTCACGTGCAATCATGTCAGTGCTCAGCATTCGAGGTAGCTATCTGAGCAAAACTGAGGTCAAGACCACGCCACAATAAAGGCACTCTCAATGCATACAGATGTGTGGAGGAAAGCAACGTGTTTTACGGAAGGACTTCACTAAATTAATAACTACTATAGGGAGATGGACTGTACACTTGTGTGAGATCCCATTGCTGAGG
The DNA here is from genome assembly GCF_000687285.1 of Phaethon lepturus. Classification (NCBI taxonomy): domain Eukaryota; kingdom Metazoa; phylum Chordata; class Aves; order Phaethontiformes; family Phaethontidae; genus Phaethon; species Phaethon lepturus. The sequence goes on from NW_010510904.1 coordinate 9,210, forward strand.
CATCGTATTCGGTTGGCCCCATGCACACCTCTGTGGCAGCCACCCACGACACGGGACAGACAGTTTGTCACTGAAATCCAGGACCTGAGCGCAGCACCGCGAGGTCAGGGGGTGGCAGCCAGGAAGCCTTGCCTGAGCTGCAAGGCTAGCCCTGCCTTCGAGGAGAGTCACCCGCGGGAGCGAGTGCAGGCAGGCAGACACGAGCACCTCGGTGCTGGGCTCGCCGGTGCCTGTCGCTGTAGGATGTGCTGCTTTGCTTCTTTTTATCTTCTCGCCTTCCTCTCCCCAACCTTTGTGTTGTAAAATAGAGCCTGCGTGCGGGGAAGTGCTGGGTAAAAAAGTGGGTCAACTCCATTGCTTAGTGTACGTGAGAAATTAATGTGCTCTCTATTGCATCAAACTGAGAGGAAGCGAACCCTTTTACTTGCATTTTCCCGTGACATCGCCTGGCATACACCCAGGAGCTGCTCTAGAGGTGCACAGGCTTTCACAGGTCTTTTCTCTGTGTCGCTACATCCGTGTCCCACATCAGCGTCGCTTGCTGCCCGCTGCTTCCTGCTCCCCGAACTTTGACGTTGGCTCTTCTACCTCCTTCCTCTTCCTACCTCCAAAAGCCCCGAATTAGACTCAGTCAAAATGGTGGCACTGTGTGGATTAAGTACTAAGTTTAAAGGAAGTACACTTTTCCCTGTTGCCGTAGTTACAGGGGGATGGGGAAAATGTTCTGAGCCTTTAACCAGCATCAAGTATGATACGGCAAACCAGCCAAGTCACACAACACAAACGTTTCCAGCAGAGAAAGATATTTTGGTTCCTGAAGAATTCTAGTTATTTCGCAGCACCCATTATACTGATCCATGAGTGTTTTCTTTTTAGAAAAACAAGCCGAAGAATATGCTTTAATTTGATGCACAGATTGTGTGGCAATGCAGTTCCCTTGGCACTTTCCATAGCGCCTGTGATTCCCTTTCACCCCGTTCCCAGCTCTGAAAACACCATCCTGGCAAATGACGTCACTACGTAGTTTCTCGGCTGGACTGGTATGGTATCTCTTCGATAGGTGACGTTTTCATTGCCGGAGGACACACCTAACGTGCTTCATTCTCCAAAGCAGGGACTGCCTACTGGAGTGCCCTCGCAGTGATCAGCCTCTTTCAGTGGCACTGCCTTCAGAAAAAAATGGTATATGCACCCTGAAGGAGCAATAGAGTTGGAAGAAGGGAATGAAGGAAAGGGAGAGGGGAAAAGAGAGAAAGGCAAAGACCTGGTAAAGTCATCACAGACACAGCTGAGGAAGATAACGAAAGGGTAAAGAGGCTCCCTGGAAAGCATGGTGGATACCATGATGGGGCACTGTAGAACAGCCTATATAAACCTCTCCTATTTAATTTGTGTTTAAGGTTTTAACTTGGCACATGATTGTGCATGTTCAATAATACTTTTTACTGGTCACAGTTGTGTGTATAATCCTTTTCTTTTCTACTGTTCACAGCATTTAATTTGGCATCCTCATGGTTATTTATTAAAAATTCGTTGAAAATGTCTTTGCATTCATGGGTTCCAGTCTTGAGCAGTTCATTAAAATGCCCACCTTCACTAATCTGTTAAACAAGTCATTAAAATGCCTGCATTCGCTGAACCTGTGATGCTTTATTTTAATCTCCAAATGTGCACAGTGTTAAAATCACCACACACAGTACACTAAAATCCCCACACGAAGCATGATAAAAGTTTTATAACATTGTACCTACCCCTTAATACACATATTAATCATAATCAAATCTTATATGGAATGTTGTGCACATTGTTTGCAAGTGGCCTTTAAACTTTAGAAGAGGAGTAGAATAACATTCCTCACTTTATTCCTACCATTAGATGTAGCATCTCAGAATAAACTCTTCACTGGGTCATGAGTCCAGCCACCTGCATGCTCCCTTCCTTGATTTCACAAAAGTGAACAAGTCACAGCAAAGAGCTGTTGTAAGAGCTTAGGTTCCCTTAACAGCCTCTTCCTTTCCACCTCATATGTCCTTGCTTCCTATGTTCTGAAGTTAGGGCATCGCCAAAAACCTGTTTGCATCCAACACTACAGAACTGCTCACTAGGCTTTCTTACACGTTGCCTCAAGAAATGCCAGTAGTGAGGATGGGATGAAACATGATACACACACGGTTTGGCCTCCAGCCCTCCCAATTTCTTTGTCTTCAGGTCAGCCTCGCAGAACTTGTAATATGCAAAATGCCAGATGCAAGTGCAAGATGCGTACAGCACAACGGCAGAGCACGGGGACTTCGAAGGCTTGAGCAGAAAAGGGAGGGCTGATTTCAAAATGTCCCGGTGCTGGGTGGATGTGAATGACTCCAAGTGAAAGAACGTTAGCCACGGGATAGCGTGGCATGCTCTGTGCATGGAACTGTCCTTGTGACTCACTCAGTGGAGGTTTGGAAAAGCTGGACCATGTTTCAATTATAAACATGTGCTAAGAATGGAGATGTCTCCTCCAGATGAGTGCCTGAATAATTTACAGCTGCTCTCTCAGTGAGATGCCCCTGTAATGTCTTCTTGTATAAATATTAGTTTTTGCAAACATGGGGATTGAAAACCATCTGGCCAGCTCTAAATTTCTTTGCTTAGCAGTGACGGTAGTGTAGCACTTCTTACAAAAGGCAGTGCCTCTTATAGTAAGAAACGCAGGTGTGAGGTGGGAAGGCTTGGCTTTCAACGTCCATTTCTGCTTTGTCTTCATTTGTTGTCTACTGGAAGATGCTAAAAAGACTTCAAAATATGAAGCCACAGAATATAATGACCAAAATGTTTGGGGTAGAAAGTTTGATTTTAAGGAATGCAAAAGGATACCTTCACAGAAAAAACAAATAGACGGGATTAAAAAAACTTCGGTCTGAGAAATGACCAGAGTAAATACAGATCTGCGATGTGTGAACAAACACCTGCTTGTATTTTCTTGCTTGGTGGTGAAATAAGAACAGTTCTGCATTTTGGAGTAAAGAATCTTCCGTGTTATCAAATAGACCTAAGTCACAGAAATAATGAATATCCTTAGATTCAGACCAGAACAGCAGGA
>NW_010510904.1:12322-23427 GCF_000687285.1 Phaethon lepturus
AGAACAAGAATTTGCATTTATAATTTTTTTTTAAAAAATATGCAAAACTATATGCTTACTTTGCCTATTCATATACTATGACTATGTCTGACAACTGGAGAAATAATTTAAGTGGTTAATGGTCATTGTTCTCACGCATCGTTGAACAATATGTGCAGTGATCTATAATTATTTTTCATAAATGTGATGTCTAGAACTGTTTAACAAACTTTTCAAGAAATTATTCCTGGTATGGATTTCCATAGAGTATAAAATCTTCCCGGTTGTATTTTTTAAAACCCATCAGCCTCTCAGCATTGGGAGAACAGTGTCATTTTCTGACTTCTCCAAGCTGTGAGTGTGAAGCAGCATCCTTTCTGGGAAGCCTGGGGACAAATTATTCCCACTGGGTAGAATTGAGCAATGCTTTTGAATAGTCAGTTCATCAAAAATGCAATTTGGAGGATACTGAAATGATTTGTGACAAATCAAGCCATAATTTCAGCCAAAAAAAAAAAAAAATGGAGAGGAAAAAGAGGAGCTGGAAAAGTTGAAGAATAAACCACAAATTTTCATTTTGAAACTGATCAACAGGTTAGGAAAAAAAGAGTGTAAAAGAAACAAAACAAAGAAGAGCTAAAACCCCCAAATGACTCAGTTCAGCTTAACGCAATTTCTCGCTGTTACTCAGTCAAAAACCAGAAAATTCACATATTCACGTAGCCCTTCTCCTGAGGGGCTGGTAGCAAGCAGAGTCTTGAGGCAGCCTGTTCCTTTGCACAGCCAGCCTGTCCCACGTGCTGGGTAGAAACAGAAGAGCTGTGGTAACACCTTCCAACATCATCTCCTTTTAGCTTCACCTCAGTTGCCTCATTCCTCAAATTTTTCTAAGGGCCAAGGTTACGCCTCTGACTTTTCACAAAACTAAAGCACAAGAGTTTTGCACAAACTGCAGTGCTCACACTCCTCTCTTCACCGAAAGCTGTTCCAGAGCCTGTTAAAACCTGTGTCTTCAGGGTCGGAGGATTTAATGTAATCAGTGCTACCACCTCTATGGACCTGGACATGGAGAGTCACACACTGGACATTATAACCCTACCCTGAAAATGTATTTCTTTACAGAGGGAAAAAGAATGTTGGTCTATTCCACAAAACAACTGAAACAACGCACTGTGCAAACTTGGCTAGTCAGTAGTTGTTTTGGCAAATATGTGTTTTTGAAGATTGTGCGCTTTTTTCCTACATAGTTACTGGTGTCTGTTCAGCAGCCTGAGACATATTTGCACCGTTGACTGTAGAAACTACTTTTAACTTTTACTCTGCTGCTTCCTTTGGTGGTTTGAAACATGCAAATATACACATTAATCCAACCCTCTTCTGTGCCAAATTTGACAGAAACTAGTTCTCACTTTCCCCATATTTATATGGGCAGTGTCTTCTTCTTTACGCTAAAAAGAAAGTCACATTTATAATATACCTTCATTTTCGTAAGGTGGCCTATTTGCCACATGGATAATTCCTTGTTCTGCAGATCAGCAGTACTTCATGGTTTCACATTCACTTTCCCCCTCAACTGTGCATGCTGAATGTGGTGGTATGGGATGTCCTGGGTTCAGACTGTCCTCTTTCTGCAAACATATAAGTTGAAAATTCATTGCATATATTGTACTTCACAGCACTATGAAGATTTTCCTGGCAGCTAAATTCTCTTTTGACAACATTTTGCAAATCAACCAAAATTTATGCCCAGCAGAAAATTGACATAAAAAAAACAATCATGCTGATGACCACATGCTGTTAACGGTTCTTGCTTTCACTCCTGTACTGCAGGTTATCTTTTATTCCGTGTTTGTCTGGAAGCTTATTTGTGAACAACAGCTCATTCCGTTGTTTATGTAAATATAAAGTTTAAATTCACTTCTGAAAGGAGTTGATTTCAGAAGTAAAGAGAGCTAATAAGAACTATGAAGGTTTCTGTTCAATTATATTTTTACCAACATATCAGATCCTGAATTGGAATGTGAGGTTGCTTGTGTATAGCGATATATTGCATACTAATTTTCTCCAGATATGCCCTTAGAGGGATAATAAATCTAGTCTTCCAATCCATCCAGAACCTTTACTTTAAGTGCCTGCAATTTTTCATCTTGATGGCAGTGGGTATAATCCAAAGCCCAGTGAAGTCAACAGGAGTCAGTTCGTCAGGTTTTGGAAATGGAGGCCAAGGATCTGTCTTGCTATTTTTTTCAAGGCAAGCTATTCATATGATAACGAAGCAAGTCCATCATCATCATTTTGCTCAAGTTCCCTACTGAAACCCAATTGCTGTTAGGCGATGACAATGGTTAAGTTTTGTTTGAGCAGGAGAATATATACATATATACAATGTGCCTTTGGAGTGAACTTAGGCTGGCATTTTTGTGGACACAAATTTCACCACAACCTCTTGAGTATTTTGTGAGTGTGTGAAATGTATGGCAAGCAATAGGTGAGAAATAGCACCTCTGGTTGCCCCCCTTGCAGTGGCCTTTTTCTCCTGTGAAAGTTATTGGTCTGCATAAGGAATATTTCCATTGCATACACTGAAGACGTGTTGAATGGACGGAAAATATTTATAGAAAATTTGCTTTAGAAAAATCTTCCTAGCATGTTACTGAAATATGGTGGTTCCCGTAACCAGTTTTCTGGATGCTGTATAGAAAGTTTGGCTTTGTTTTAATATGGTGGCCATTTGCACAGCAAGTCTTTGTTAGTTGCCAGCTGAAATGGGCAGAGTTTACAGTATTTCACAAACACCCGAAATGACATGCTGGATGAACACTGCCAAACTGAGACAGGACAATCACCTGAAAACTATGGCAGAGTTTCACAGAAAGAAGATTTACTGGGTCACCTAGTCCATGTTCGTATCCCTCCCAGCAGGGAATATTAGACATCGTGCAGTCCTATTTTAAGTGTCCAAAGCAACAGATTTAAACAGCTTCTGCAGCTTCACAATCTTCTTTCATTTATCAGTTCAATTTCATCCTGTTTTTCCTAGTTAATTCTTGCTGTAGCATCCAGCATCTTCTTGCTTCCCTGGCTACTTCATTTTTTCAGCACATGTATTTGCCAAATTTTGAACTGCAGCTGATATTTATTTGGCAAGGAAAATAATTTTGAGATTATGACCCCTTAGATTATCCTCACTCTTGTTCCTTAACAGATGGATTTTATCACTTGCTCCCATGTTCTTACCCTCTCCCTGCCCTTGCCCTTGTCCTTTCCCTGCCTCTCAGACTCACGTGTAGTTTGTGTTATGTCCAGGCAATGGACATAACACATCCATGACTTGATACCTTCAGATCAGGATCTACCTAAAAATGTGTGCTACCCAGATATTATGTTGTATAGTCTTCCCTGATTTTTAGATTTGACGCAGAAATGTCTGTGTGAAGCTTTTTACCTTATGTTATGAAGGAGGAAAGGCAGAATAATCATGAATGCTCCTTCAGACTATGATGCTTCTGTGCTTCAGGCATTTCTACAGCACCTTACGAAATGAAATGGACTGGGTTCCTTGGCCAAACAGCAATACTTATTAAACTATTAAAATTAACAAATGAGCAACCTCAATTCTAGAAAGATTTTCAAGCACTTGATGCTGTTACCGCTCATGCTCTCCTAAAACAAAAAAAAACCCATTGCTTTTCTGAACTGCATGCTGAGCCTTACTCCCTCCACAAAAGAGTCCAGACGCTGTCATGTAACCGTTTTTGTTGTCCAATTTCATTTGTCATAAGCAATCACCAGATAGGAGACATTAGCTAGGTTTAAAAATATTTTTCTTTGACATTGTAAGTACGAGGGCTTTCAAACTAAGTTTTCAACAAGGGCTGATCGTATCTCAGCTTGCCTGGCTTCCTAACTGCCATCAGGATGTTTTTGTGCCAGTTGGCTTTGGGACTTGTTCTATCGTAGCTTAGCATGAGAGCATTTGGTTTTGCACTGAAAGATGTTGATGCTTTAAAGTTTTGTGAGGATGACAGCAGCAGCAGCCGCCTCTGCTTCCTCGCCAGGAGACACATGCCCAGCAGGTGCCCAGACCCTGAAACATATACCGGGGTCAGAGAGTTATCCAGAAACTTTCCACATGTCAGGGCAGGGAAGTACTGGGTGATTTAGCCATTTCAGTCAGAGATACTTTCTCGAGGGCCCCTTTCATGTTTTACATAGCTTATGTGACTTTCCCTGCCGAAAGAAAAATGGTTTCCACGTACTTTTGTTACCTGAAAACACAATCATTCCTCTCATCTCACAAGCATACTCTGATATGCAGTGCACTTTACATATAATGACCTGTCTATAACTGTATCTTGACCCTCTGGTACCATAAATTCAGATTCCTCTCTGGCATCCCACAACGCTTTAGGTCACTGGTTTCCCTAACCAGGCGCTCGCTTTTGCCCTCTTCATTATCAGGGACCACTGGGTTTCACTGATTTCCAAGACATGTTACGGTAACTCTTAGCTCTTTTCTCTTCAGGTCATCTGTATTTTTCTGGACTTTGTCCTTTTGCTGACTGTATGTTTTGGCAATCTTTTTGTATTTCTTAAGCTTTCTGAAGTTCTTTCTACACTTTACTTCCTGCTGCCTGTAGTTTACCGCTGCAGGAATGGTGACTGATCACTGAGCTGGACTTACTTTTTATCTGCATTTTCTTTTCCTCTTTTGTATTAATTTTGCAGGGGAAGAGTTAAATATTTTTTTCTGTTTTGGCATTGGCAGGGGCCACATCTTTTCAGCACTGGTTCTGCCGATGACATTTTTTCATATGGCACATCCAATCATCCTCTTCATGAACTGAGCGTTTATCTTTGGAAAGACAGAAAAGAAGCAACCATGCCAGTCTGCTAGTTAAGTCAAAGGCAAGTGTCTGTAACAGCTGACTTATGTGCCATGTTATTGTTATTCATGTTATTGTGCTCTGAGAATATTCTTTATTCAGGCAGTCAAAGTAGGTGAATCAATACGGGCACCCTTCTGAAGAGACACACTATACAGGAAAACATTTTGGATAGTTGTAGGTAGATTAAAAAGCAGCATGGTACAAATGGAGCAAAAGAGAGTCTTTAGGACCTAACGTAATTTTGCAGTTACTTAACTAATCAAATGAAAAAAAAAAATATGCCATGCAGAGTTTAGGTACTATTTTCCCAAGTGTTCAGCCTGGTACAGGATCCCTAACACAAAGGTCTTGCACGAGAGCACGAACGTGACCCAGGCTGGGGTGGGGTTTTCTAGAATGCCAGGGCTCTTTCATGGCAGCAGCCACTGTGTTTGCTTTGACCATGTGGTAGCTTGTTCCTGCACCCAGTTTTCTATGAGATGCTCGATGTACCCCGAGAGCAGCAGCACAGGGTAGCAATGAGCTGCTCATTATTAGGGTGAGAAGCAGAATTCTAGCACAGCACTCCCTCGCCCTTGCTCCTTCTTTCCAGGTTTCTGCTCAAGCTTCTACCACTTACGCAGAGAAGCACGCTGCTCTCCAAGTAATTTGGGAAAAAAAAGAAAAATAGAGAGAGAGGAATGTGATTACAGTAAATATAATTCATCAGGAATGATAGGGAGAGAACTGACCACCCAGCATGGTAAAAGGCCACTGACTTTTCTTAGTTATACCATATTCTAGGATAACTGGAAGCGTTTCCTGAGCATCTCAAGGGTCTGGACTACCCTGTCTTTAAGAAGACTTTTTTTTCAGCTGTTTTCCAATTTTCCTTTCTTCCACCTCTGAGCAAAAAATAAAAATAGGTTAGAGAGGTCCTTGCCTTCCATGGAGGTTGGAACTGGAACATGTTAGCATGCTTTTTACCCACTCCCAGCATTTCTCTCATTCTTTCCACAAGTCCAGCACTTTCTCCGCTTTTCAGAATCCTTCGGACTGAAGCTACTCAATGGTAGATGTTTTCGTACTTTAGGGATTAAAAATAGAAGCAGCTTTAATGAATCCAATATGCGCAAAGAGCAAACACTACATTTTCTGATACCCTTAAGGGAAGTGTACTAACTTTAGGTTAATATACCATTCGTAAACAACCACACCCATTGCTTTGCACAGGGTATTTCTATCTTTCGCTTTCTCATCAAAATATTGTAATGTAGTTGTGAAAGAGTATCTATAAACTTCCAAAGTCACTTTTGAAAGACCGTTTTATTGCCAGTTTATGCCCATGTCCTACTCATGTTAAAAAAATAAGTCACATGAGTCACAACAACCATGCCACCGGTTATAAAGAACTGCCTGATAGGGTGTTGTTTCCGACAGCTGTCTGAGCCTGAAAATGCAAGGAGAACACGCTGCTGAGAAAGGGAGACATGAAAAGGAGACCAGTAGGAGTTGTGTTTGCTGTGTTAGGGGCTTTGGAAATAAGGTGCTGCTGGACATCACCATATGCTTGAGAGTCAGAACTCAGAAGAAGTAAGTGTAATTGAAACATTTAAGAGCTGGTGTTAAACTAAATCCAGCTGTCTCTGTGGTGAAGTCTATTTTGAAATTAAAGGTCTACAGATTTTCAGTATCACTCAGTTCCAAGAGTTCCAAAAGGGATGTTGATGTAATAAAAATATTAAAACAAGATGGAAATTTCTTTAAGACCTACTGTTCAATGAGAAATTTTGCTTGCAGAACAGGAGACGTAGAAATGATTGCTGTATTTTCAATTTAACAGCAAGGTGAGATTGAGCAAATCCTTCTCTGTGTTATCTGGGATGTTTTCAAAGCAACCATAGCAAACTGCATATTGGCTTAAAGTAGAAATATATCCTTTCTAGCGGATTACATTGAAAATCAGTTGCTTATTGCTCTTGTAATAAGATTTGTGTCCCTGTCCCTTGCTCAGAGGTGTATTGAGAGCAGTAGTCTCTAATATAAATGCTGAAGAAGTTATAGAGCAGAGTCTGCTTTAGTCTGCAATTATCCTGGTGCAGTAGACCTGAGAGAAGTGACTGTAATTTTCATATTTTCTCTAAAAGGTAGATTAAAAAGAAACAAAACCAACAAAAGGGGTTCTTTACTACGTTTGTATGAAGCCCCCAATTCCTTGAATTAACCACTGTATAGATCAGGGTATATACAGATAGGATGTATGGTCAGCTAAGGCTTGGAGCCTACACAGAGACACTATTGCTGTATGTATAGGAGTCCAAAAGTGTCTTGTATGCATCTGCTATATTTATGTATTTATCCAGTGACTTAGCACTCAGCAAGACTGGAGCTTACTCAGAAGATAGTCAGTTGTCCATGTCATAATGAAAATAAAAAAAACCACAGTAACTGGCATTGATGAGATAATTACAATGTTAACTTCATGTCATTTCCTTAACACAGCAGTATCTTCACTGACATTTCTGCAATATGTAACCTGAGTAGGTAAAAAAAAGTTCACACTATTTCAAAATTTGGGGAAAAAAAAAAAGTTTTTTTATGTTAGGTTGAGCCTATTGCTGAGAAAAGCAAAAAGATAATAACAATGTGAAAATTAGACAACCATTTCCTTTAAAACTCATGATAAATACGCTTTAAAACGAAACTGTCATAATAATGAATCATGAATATATTTATCCCAATTGAATGTTGCTACATTCCATATGCATTACTTTTGGAATTTGAAAGAGCATTTATATCAAAATATAACATTAGAATCCTTCCTTCATATATAGATGTTGTAAATAATTTTCTAAATTAAAACCTTGCCTATTTTGCTGCTGCAAGTTTATTAAAAAATGTTTATTCATCCATGGGAGAACTGAAGAAGGGGTTTTCCCTATAAAACATCTTTTGTTTTTCATCTGTATTTGTAGCTTAGTCAGATTAATAAAACTGTATACATAGTCGTATCCAGAGGTTCAATAATTTCTTTGGGGGTGGACAGTTTTCTTGTAATTGAAAAATCTATGACGGTACCCCACATCTCTCACCAACAGTGATGCAACACTGGTCTGCAAGCGTGTGAAGGTCAAGGTGTTCAGCCCCTTGGTCTGCATTGGTACATCTTCAGACCAAGTATCTCTCTAATCATGGGCACCCATGATATTTAGAAAAAAATTAGTTTGGTAATAAGGTAATTAATTGCACAGAGACAGTTCCCCTGATACACCTTCCTAACTGTAGATGAAGAGCACTCCTAACCAAAGGTTGCATCCAGGTGATCATACTTAATAGACAGTTGTTAATTGACCTATTTTCTGTAAAAAGGTTAGATCTTCTTGTGACCTCACTTACACTTTTAGCCCCTAAATATCCAGTGGCAATGGTTTCTTGAAATTCTATCTTGTCTGGAAAACACATTTTCTTTTATTGATTTTATATCTGTTGCCTAAAAAAAATGTTCTGTGACCTTAGTGCTTAGAGAAATTAAAAATTATTTCTGTTTCTTATTCCCCTATCATGCATAATTTGCTATTACTATGTTTGTCACTGATTTCTTTCCCAAGTGGGAGAAACTGCTCCACACTCAGCATCATGCTCATAACCATCTGCTCTACCTTTCCAGTTTTATTGTCTTGCATACTTGTTTACTCAGTAAACAATATATGAGTACATGACAGTGTTATACAATGGAATATTGATAATTTCTGTTTTATTTTCCATATCTTTCCTCATAAATTCAGCCACTGTTTTCCTTATACCTACTCCTTCTAAGTTCATGGGTTTATTGTTTCATTTTAATTTTGACCTAGTTCAAATTTAATTTAAATGCATTTCAAAATGACTATAGTGGTTTCTCTCAACACCATTACTTCTTAAAGTTAGGATATTAACAGATGCAGATCAGGAATGTTTAGGTAGGACCATTTTGTGGTCAGGATACTAAGAAATTACCCTGTATGGCTACCACAGATTGTAAGACATGTGTTGGTTCAGTGTTATGATTAAGATTATGTAGAGAATTGTCCCTCTATGGTCTGAAACCAGAAATCTTTCATAGGACCAAATTGTCAGATGTCAAGACACTGAATGGAGCAGCCCTTTGTTGGAGTTATTGGGTAGGGGTGATTGTTGACCAATATGTGACACTGGGAATAAATCAAACTGAGAAAGAAGCCAAAAAGAAGAAAGAAGGCCAAAGAAGATGGACAACTGAAGAGGCTTTGATGGAATTGAGGTGGAAAGTCAGTCTTTCTTACTATACTGGAGGCTGAGTCCTTGCAAAAATGTCAGATCATGGCTATGACCTTAGTCAAAGCACAAGAGGGATTTCTGGAAACTAAGAATTGTTCATTTCTTACAAAGCAACTCAGAGATACTGAAGAAAAGGAAAATCACAATCCAGAGTGATGTTTATGGAGTGCAGATGATGCTCTTGAAAATGAGGTACAGAATTTAAAATATTTCCAGTGAAAGGACCTGTAACAGGAAGCTGGCAGCCTCAAAAAGCAGCATATGAACATGTGCATCTCGTAGCAAACAACACTTGCCACTGTAATTGATAGTTTTGGGAAGAAGGTATAAGAAGTGTAGTGGATTTTATCATGTTGCCAGAGGTTGCAAGTACCAGCAGAATATGAATAAATAGCAAGGACAAAGAGGATGGCTACAGAGCCATTAGCTCAGAGCTGTTCTTCATTGCAGTAATGGCCAAGGTAGCAGCAGAAGATGAATGAACTGTCAGCCTGAAAACAAATGGAACACTTTTTAATTTTAAGTTGGACACAGGTGCTCAAGCCAAGGTGGTACCCAGAACAGTGATATTAGCTCTGCAAAAAAAAAAAAAAAAAAAAAAAAATCCCCACAAACCCAGAGGCAAAATAATAGCAGGTAAAGCTTGGGTTTACAGCACTGAATCTGTATCTGCTGAGAATGCCCAAGTATTAAATGTAAAGTATAATTGGAAGGCTACATGAATTACAACAGTACCTCAGAACGAATGCGTATCTTTTATAAAGCAAGCCCCCTCGTGTTCTCAAAAAGGAGGGTGCAAACATTAGGAGGACAGTAAAAAATCTCTCCCCATCACGGGGGATTGGACTAGATGATCTTTAAAGGTCCCTTCCAACCCAAACTATTCTGTGATTCTATGATTCAATGACAAAGGACCAATGTAATTGCATTCCATCCACCTTCCAGAGGTGAGAAATACAGGGCTCGGTTGGAAGAGCCTCATCCCTCCATAGCCCCTTCTGTCACCCCAAGGCTCAAAGATCTAAATGCACATGCTTCTTGGAGTCTCCAGAGGACAAAAGAAAAAAGAAAAAAAAGAAAGGAAAGAAAGAAAAGAAAAAAGTATGAAATCTCAATTTTATACATAGATCCACTGCCTACAAGGTAAGATACTGGGGGGAAAAGGAAGGTATTAAGTATTTATTTACAACTGGATTACACAGGTGTTCTCAGAAGAAAGCAATAACGTAGAGGAGACTATGGCACGGTGAGTTCATCACCAAAATAAGGCATCCCTAACAAAAGCAGGTAGATATGCAAAATGTGCCAGATTATCAACATGACAGCAGAACCGTTCAAATTTCTCCTCTGCTTGTCTACATTAACATGTAGAAAGGGACTGCTATAGCCACACTAGAAAATTGGAGATGCAGCTGCTACTGCCTCCTGATTTCTCAAAATATGGTTAAATAGGAAAGATGTTGGATTAGTTAATATACAGGTATATCTGCATTTCTGAAGACCGGTGTTGTCCGAGATTGACCATGATGTAGCGCACAGGGGAGGGTTGCAGAGTGTAGCTCAAAGGAAGCAGGAGAGACTCCAGGAGTGCGCTCAGAGGGGTGTTTACAAAATATGCATAGACATTTAGTAATTAAATGAATGAAATAATCAGCAGTAAGAGTGAGTAGATTCTGGGCAAGAATCAATCTCTTGAAGATGAATCCAATAAAGATCTGACACATATTGAGTTTATATATGTTATTTATATTAACAAAAGTATGTTTGCATATGCTTCATATTCTAGAAATCCTTAATACATATATTTATATATTATATCAAGTTTATATTTTATAAATATAAATGTTTATCTAAACAGTCTTTATGACATTTATATTGTTTAACATTATTGCAGAATATTTCTATTAAAATGTATGTGTCTCTATATATCACACACACAGAATCACACAGAATCACTAGGTT